>NC_057800.1:531137764-531140815 GCF_018294505.1 Triticum aestivum
AAAATGTAACATATGCAATGTGTGTGAAATAGAGTCCTGGATATAACATATATATAGAGGGGGCGATCCACGAGAAGATAGTAGAGGTATCATCGACTTGAGGTGTCCATAGAATCAAAGAGAGGGATGATGTGTGTGTGTGTGCGCGCGCGATCGATAAAGAGTGCCATCGAATTTGTGTGTGCCCACGTCGAAGATATAGAGTGGCTGGCCTACTGGAACGTGAGATGGGACATGTGTACTTTGTCTCTATGGCATGGATACCTACCTGCAGCGCTCGACTATCGATGTGTGGTGGGGGAAGAGGGAGGCCCAATTAACTATAGAGGTACAATGGCTGGTATATGTGTGGAGGAGGAGAGAGGCCTACCTCATGTATTAAGGAGATCGACCTGCCTCATGTATTAAGGGAAATCGATCAGCATCCATGCATATGTGCAGGAGAGGAATAAGGTTGGGAGAGAGACAAAGCTAGAGTGTTGGAGGGGGTGGTAGTGGAGTTGCTTCTAACAAATGGTGGGATAGGCTTGCTAGACAAACGGAGGTCACGCCCGCAATATCAATAAGAGAGGAGATGGCTGCTTGTTGTCTGTGCACGTGCGTGTGAGAGACAGGTCAGGAGGCATGCACGAATGATGAGGGGGGACGATGTGGCTGTGGTAAGCAGACGTAACTACATAGGAATATCAATCGCCCTTTGTTAGAGAAAGGAGAGACATAACTTGTGAGGTACGTCGATCGATGGGGGGGGGGGTAGTTAAAGTCGATCTAGGTATATGTTGGGAGATCAATCGGTATACATGCATGTGTGCATTAGAAGCAAATGAGGCACGAGGAGAAGGATAGAGAGAGAAGGATGCATGTAGGAGGTGGTACGAGAGGCATACTATATCGAGGGGGGAGGAGTGTGCGAGTACAAGAACGATGAAAAGAGTGGTGGGAGTGAGGCATGGATGGTGACAAGAGAAGAGGGGAAGCTTGTGTTTGTGCTAGGCACACCTAGCTAGAGAGGCATATCGATCGATGTGTGCCGTAAAGAAGGAGCTGGGGGGCCTACACACACCGTGGGTGAACGACCTAATGTGAAAAGACGAATTTGCGCGATGGAGCTAGAGAATGCTGAGGGAGGGTGAGAGGGATGCGGGCGTGTGCATGCACAAGAGAAAGTTAGCGGTAGCTACAAAGATAAGAGGGTTGTGTGGGCGTAAAATACGAATAGAGATCATATATACTTCATTATAAAAAGCGAATTCGGATATTTGAAGAATTTATCATAGTGCTTCAAACTGACACATGTGTGAATATATATAACGGTGATACACATGGTGTGGTTATGAACATGTTATACTACATTTAATATATATTATCTCTACTCTTATAAAAAACGGAGCTGTTGATGATGGTGTGCCTGCCATCCTGCATTATAGGCCGTCCGATTTATATCTGGCGGATAGCAAGGAAACTATGATGGTTGAAGTCGGCAACAATCATGATTGTAGATTCTTATTGAAATAGAGAAATGAATTCAAATTTAGTTCGAATTGCAGCGGTAGTATAGACATTTGGAATGCAGTAAAATGTTGGTATAAGTAGGTTACATGCATTATGCAGCAAGCGAAAAAATTTAATCGGACATAACATGGATTCATACTCCCTCCTTCCATCTATATAGGGCGTAATGAGATTTTTAAGACCGCCTTTGACTATTGACAAGATTAATAGTACATGACATGCACAATGTGAAAATTATATCATTGAAAGAACCTTTCACAGACGAATTTAAAAGTGTGCTTTGTGTAAGTTGCATGTCATATATCATTGCTCTAATATTTGGTCAAAGTTAGCATCGAAAAACACATTAGGCCCTATATAGATGGAAGGAGGGAGTAGCTTTGAATAGCATTTGTATAGTAAAACGTGGCAAGACTCTCTCTTTGTGTGGTGTGAATAGTTTCATTTTTTTCGTTTTCTTTTTGGTTGAGGGAAGTGCGGATTGATTTGGTACGTACAAGTACAATATTACTACACGTTAGGCTTGTCCCTAAAATTCAACCCGCGTCTTGTTATATCCCGAAATTTCAGATATCGTGCTCCCAAAACTGGCGCCTTCACAACCCGTGCCTTGCTATCCCGAAATTACAACGCGCGCGAAAACTCCCTCCAGCTGCCAAATCCCGACACGCGAAATCCCCCTTCTAACCCTGAGCCGAAAGGAACACTAGTTCAAATCGGTGGGGGGTACTTTTGTAACACACCCTACATTTTGGACAAGCGCGTCCCTAAGTCATGCTTCACCCCTTCCCATCGCCCCCTTTTCACCATTTGAAATCCCAGGCCGCCATAACCTCTCCGCTCCAGCCGCGAAACCCCACCCTTCGCTGTCCGCCACGTCACCACTGCCCAGCCGGAGCCTCTTCCCCGACGACGTCGTCCACCACAATAGCTCGACGTCCCTCGTCCACCTCCCCGGATGAGGATCCGTCGTCCATCTCACCGTCCCGCCGGTTCAGCCACCCCGTCCTCCACCTCCAAGGAGCTGCTCCGACGATCGCCTCGTCTATCACGGCTACTCCATCCCCACAGCGCCGCCTTAACCTGCTCCACCGGAACCGCAACATCCTCACCGGCTCCTCGGACAAAGTCGAGGCCTACTCAGCGCCACCAAAGAGGTTGTACACTCATCGCATCACACCTTCTCCTTAACTCGACCTCTCGGCGCCGACGGTGCTCCATACCGCAGCCCCATGGAGCGGCTACCTTGAAGCCGGTGCCGCGGGCGACATCTCCACGGCGGCTCTCCCCCAGTGCGAGGCCCCTTCGGCGACGGCGTCCATACTAGCCGGATCTGCTGCTGCTGCTCCGGCTCTCGCTCGCTCGCTCACGCTGCTGCTGCTGCTCCGGCTCTTGCTCGATTGCTCGCTCACGCAGCTGCTGCTGCTCCAGCTCTCGCTCGATCGCTCGCTCACCCAGCTGCTGCTGCTGCTCTCCCCCTCGCTCGTGCTACTGCTCTGCTCCGATTAAGCCACACTTCAGTCGACTGAATCGACTTTT
>NC_057800.1:531141155-531159450 GCF_018294505.1 Triticum aestivum
GGAGTTAAGGAAGAACCACCCGCAGCGGGGACGGGGGCTTGCCGGAGAGGTACCCTACTATCTATCTTAGGGTTCAGGGTGGGGGCGGGGGCCTAGAGGTCTGGCCGGGGCGGCGGTGGCGAGTTGTTTCAGGGCGGCGAGGCGGCGCTGGGGCCGGCGGTTCAGCCGGTGGTGGCTGGCGGCTCAGGGGGGTGCAGGTTGAAGATGAACTACATGCCCTCCCTAAACTACATGTCAAGTGCCTCTCTTCTACCATTGTGTTCAGTTTCGACAGTAGCATTCAGATTCCACAGTAAATTTCAGTTTCAACAGTTAAGTTCAGAGTCAACAGTTTTTACCTCATCTATTGTAGTCAGGTGGTTTTTGGTGATGTTAATTTTACATCCATTTTACACCATCTATTGGAGATGCTATTAGAATCCCACTTGAGATTGACGATGTCTGTCTTGTGCTGCTTCAGCCTTGACGTCTTACGGCTCACCGGAGCTGCTCCAACGACAGAACGATCCATCACAACAAAGTAGTGCCCTGGACGCCGTCTATAGATTCCTCAGATCTTCCTCCACACCTCCGACAGCCACCTCTGCCTCAACTGCTTCAGCGACCAACCCAATGATGCTGAGGTCGACACGGCTACGGCAAAGAGGTTGTACACTTGTTGCATCACTTATTACTATACATTCACGTCGATCCATTAGGGCTATTTTGGTTCGACGAAAAAACGTCGATCCACTGGTTGTTACCATCACTCTAAATTTCTGCATGCTCTCCTTACATAATCTCACCTTATTTTTTTCATATGCATGTCAGATATTGTACACAGTCATGCTGAACATGTAGAGAAAAAGAGAAGAGTTTTGCGCGGCAATACAATGTCATGCAGACATCGCTCCATGGTGGGTTCAATGGCAAACCCTCCCCACCCCTCTCCAGATTGTAATCCAGAGGAAGATATCTATTCTGAGGCGGATTCATACGCCGCTGACCACTCCTATTTACCCCCAAGGTGTTTGCTCTACCTTGGCATGATGATGTTAGTCATATCATGCATATGTTGCCTTGCAGTGCCTGCTTTTGACATCATATATGTCATCTGCTTAGTTTATACATGTTCTGTAATGCCACTTGTTTAGTTTCTATATCATGTATGGGAATTATGCAGTCTCATGTCTTTTAGCTAGCCATAATATATGTGAAATGTGCAATGCCATCCTGTTTAACCAGGCATCATATATTTAAATGATATCTTGCCCATCCTTTTCTTCATTACATTTCCATTTGTCGACAATGTTTGTACATTAAACTACTCTTCCTGTGAATCAGCCATTTGGGTGGGAGATGGAAAAATCTGGAGTGAAAACAAGGCCTCCAGAGCAGACAGTGCTACCTGTCGAAGCAGATCTCTTGTTGGGTCCCGATAGCTCCTCAGATATGGATTCAGAGACAAATGACTAGTCCTATTCCCCCACTGAGGTGTATGCTCTAACTTGGCACGGTTATACTGCTCATATCATGCATACGGTGTCGTGCATTGCATAGTTTAGACATCATATACACAATATTCAACACCATGTTCTTAGTTCAGACATCATATCGAATGCCCTCTGTTTAGCATATAAATCACATATGTGAATTAAATGACACGATCCTGATTACTTAGATAACATGTATGTGAATTATGTCATGCGATCATGTTTAGTTATTCATCATATCTTTGAATTATGTTATGCTATGCTATCTAGTTTAGATAGGCATCATATATGTGAAATTATGTCATGCTATCCATTTTAGTTAAACAATATACATGTAAACTATTTCATGCCCTCTTTTTTCCACACTATCTATTGCATCTGTCTCTCATACAATGTCTGTACATTCAACTATGTTTCCTGTTTATCAACCATTTGAATTGGAGCGGGTGATGCCAGTATCTAGCGGACTAAAAACACGGTCTTCAAATAAAACAGTGCTACCTCTTGGTGGAGATAGCACCCTGGTTGTACATGCACAAGAACCAGCCCTACCACACATAACCCAAACTCTCGCAGATTGTACCCCTACTACGATGGACAGTGAACCAGCTTCGCCCAATCTAACCCCAACCCCAGCCGATAGTAACCCAGTTCCTGTTGACACTGCACCATCTCCACCACAGAGCTCCCAAACAAGAGCAGTTAGTAAGGCAGCTCCAGTGCCCAAAGGGCCAGTACTATCATGGTGAACCCCAACTCCACCAGTTAGTACGCCTATTCCTGTGGAGGAAGCACAACCAGCTAGTCGTAGTTTAGCATCTATCGCATTTGATGTTGTTAAATCGTATGTGCGTATCTTCCCATCTTGGAAATATTATACTGAAGATGAAGGAAAATGCCAGTTGCAGGTGTTTGTCTAGAAGTTATGTGTAAGTAATGTTATTCATAGCAATTACTTTGCTTCGTCCCATACATCGTACCTCCATGATGGTTATAATACAGAAAATTTTCCCATTTTTCTCTACAGAGAAGGACCGATTTGGAAACTCAGGATGAGGTAACTTGTGCTAATATCTCTACTATCTTCAAGAATGCTTGGTGGCAGTATCGGAATTACTTGAAGAAAACGTACTTCACCGGCAAAGAAACTCATCAAATTCCCTTACGTTCTCCTGAGACACATTTAATGGACGATGACTGGGAACGCCTTGTTCTGTACTGGTCCCGAACCAAGAATGTGGTAAGGTCTATGAGCTCATTTTCTATTTTTAAGTATTATATTCTTGCGTCTTACTATACTCTATTCATGTAGAACAAGTGCCTAAACCTGAAGAACAACTGTTCTAATTTAAGATTCCATTGCTATCATAGTTCAAAAAAGCGTTAGGCGTTAATTGTGCGTTTTGCCACCGCCTTGCGCTTTACTGACTAAAGCGCATGCTTATGCACAGTTATGCACAGATTATGCGTAGTTATGCGTAATGCGTTTTGCCAACCCCTAGAGCCTAGGCGCGCTTAAGCGCTCGCTTAGGCGCGCCTTTTTTTAACTATGATTGCTTTGCTCTTGTATCACTGTATTTACTCATATAAACTTATTTTTAAATTGAAGGATCCAATCGAAACTCCAATGGCACAGCAGGTATGTTCACGTATGTTTCTTTAACAGGTTTGCTCTTATCAATAGCTCTGTTGATTTCAATTTCAATTGTGTATATAGTTGACTTTCATATCATGCACATTACTAGCATCACAACAGAGCCAATAGTGTTGTTGTACATGTAGACCCGTGGTACCCATCTGAAATCTTGTTGTGCCATGTAGTTTCCCACGCTTTGTATTCTTTCACTGCTGCTTTGTCTTGAACTAATATGATTTGAACCGTGTCTCTATTTTGATTTGGCAAGACAATGCAGTGACCATAGGACATAGATATATGTTTGGTTGATGCTTTTATTATGTACTAGTACTTGGCAATAGAAGACTTGGTAGTTTAATCCTGTCCACCTTACTAATGAATTGGTTCACCGAAATGAGTTTCATATACTAGTACATGCTAAACTTGTTATGTGTCTGCTTGTTTCTTCTTTTAGAATGCTGACAGAATATTGGGGAAGAGTGCCTTTTTAAGCAATGGTAAAGGAAGTAATGCAGATAAGGTTCAGGATAGTGACACATCCTTGTTAGTCTCCAATAAAGCTGATAAAACAGCCAAGGAAGACTATCTTGAAGACAGCGAGACAGCCCCAAAGTCCTGTCTTGGTTTAGTGTTCGAGTTACTGTCCACTACCGCTTGCACAAGCTATTCAAACTCACTGTATGAATCAGTTCAGTTTCTTGAGTCTCAACTACAAGCTGAAAGACATCGATCAGCTGTGCTGCGACAAGAAGCGGAAGGACTGCGGAAGTCCCTGGAGCATTCAGATGCATACTTTCTGGTGCAACAGCAAGCGTTGGAGGATTTTAGCGCCAAACAGGACAAAGCTAATCAGCTTGCTAAGCTTATTGCCAGCATGGTGGATACCCATGATAACGTTTCTTGAGCTCTTCTGAAGTTGTCTCAGTTATGCTCTTGTTTTGCTACCGCGTTTATTTGCACTGGTGGCCAATTTTGACGGCCAATGTATGTAATGTGCTGCTTTGTTCCCTATATTTGCACTGGTGGCGAACTTTGATGCCCAGTGGATGTAATATGTGTAATAGCGGTAATAGGCTAGCGTTAATTGCTTGCTTATTTATTTCCTTATTGTCTTGTTTAGTTGTTTGCTTGTAGTCACTGCAGTTCTTTTTCTGTTTTTTTCTAGTGGCCACAATAGCCTATTTTTGGTAACTAGGCCAAAATAATCATGGCAACACACGGGCTGTTGTAACCATGGGCCTCCTGCAGGCCATATGATCCATGGGCCTTCGTTCGGCCGTAGGATCCATTGGCCTTCTATACGGGCCTTAGGGTCCATGGGCCTTCTACGGGCCGTAGGGTCCATGGGCCTTCTATGGGCCGTACGATCCATGGGCCTTCTACGGGCCGTACTATCCATGGGCCTCATACGGGCTGTAGGATCCATGGGCCTTCTACGGGGCGTATCATCATTTCGCCAATCATGGGCCGTACTATTCATGGACCATAACGGGCCGTTAATAGGCCGTACTTGATAACTCTATGAAAACAGCCCAACGGTTTTTTTACATGAAAGCGGCCCAACGTATTAATGGTCCGCAAACGGGCCAACTGTAACGACGGGCTAAATTTGGCCCACAAGCAGAAAATGACAGTAACGGGCTGTATGTAACCGAATGCTGCAAATGAGCCCAAGAATCAATGAACCCTAAGAAGGCTGAAAGATGACTTGGGCTGGAAACGGCCCAATGGAATAACGGACCGTTAATGGGTATAAAGTGATACACTATTCATTACGGGCCAGTTTCACCATGGATTTTAGCTGGGCCGGCCCATTATGGTCCGCTAAATTTTGTGGGCCTTTAGCTGGGCTGGCCCATTATGGTCCGCTAAATCTTATGGGCCTTCGGTTGGGCCAACCCATTTAAACTTTGTGGGCCACTTTTGGGCCGGTCCACGTGTGAACATATCATAGGCCCATCTCGACCGTTGGATGAGTGACACCTGTGCCAACACGGAGCTGACACGTGGATCCGTCAACCAATGAGAATTTTATACGTGGAAAATCGGCATTGGTCGTGGCTGTTAATGGGTTATGGGATCCAAAATCCGACCCGATAGCTTAACGACGTTCCGTTATGGTGGATGCCATGTGTCGGTCACCCTTGGCGAAAGCACTTCTGTGACGCGCGATTTATCGTCATGGAAGTGGACACTTCCGTGATGATAATTTTGGCAATGTCATGGAACACTTCTACGACAACACAGGTATGACTATCTTGATTCTGTCATAAATTTGTCATGGATGTACATGCATGACAGAAAACGCGACCTACTATGACAAACACGTATCATCACAGAAGTGTATTTTTTTGTAGTGCATGTGCTCCCACACACAAGGTGCTCCCACACAACCACTTTTCAGAAAACATTTTTAGGTGTTCCAAAAAAACTATGAATGTTCACAAGACATGTGTCTATAATTTGTAAAAATTTGAAATCAAATTTTGAAATACACTTCAAAAAGCAAAAAGGACAAATCCAGGTGTGAATAGTGTTGTTTTGTCTTTTTGTGACACTCTTAATACTAAAATTTTCTTTTTTATTTATTAGTGTGTATTTTTAATTTTGATTTATAGATCCTAGACAGATGTCTTGTGAACATTTAGTTTTTTTAGAATGTTTTAAAGCATTTAAATATATATTTTTAAATGGTGGGAGCATGGAAGCACCTTGTGTGTGGGAGCACCTGATAGTCTCCCTACCACCGAGCCCCTTCCCCGCTCACGGCGGCGGGAGCGGCACCAACAGTCATGTGATGCTATATTCATCGCACCCCCTACTCTGTTGCCCATCGCATATCCTCTGCCACACCCAGTAGCTCTACCTGGAACTCGACAAGAGTAACACCTACCCATGGAGGTTCATTGGGTGATCCTCATCGCATGGCCATCATTGCCCATCTAGCTAGCTCCACCTTCATCCATCTTCGAGCCCACAAGCCAACAAGCGCATATGATACATGCCATGATGTGTGGCGCTAGCGATGTGGGAAGGGGTGTGTTGCACCGCCATGGCCACTAGGGTAGTCATGAGTGACCGTGGATTCGACGACGTGAACCCCATTGTTGCCAACTCTTGCCAAGTGTTGTGTCAACTAGGTTGTGCTCCTTGCGATAGAGAGACAAAGTGATAGGATAAGTGGATTGATGGGAGGGGGATGTGAGATAGAAGGAAAAGAAAAAAGGGATGAAAAGAAAACAATAAATGACTGGCTAGTTGGTAGGTCCCATAGGTCATACTTTATGGGGGGATGAGAAATAGGGGTTACTATTGGGGGGCTTAAATATTGGGGCCAACACCAAAAGACTTATTTGGGGCACTGGTTTTGGGGTTTCTACTGGAGATTCTCTTGGGGCATCTCCAACATATGAATCAAATCTCCCCCATTTTTGTGTTAGACTGCCTAGGGGCAGATTTGATCCAAGCCTAACGTGACCCTATTTGTCTGCGGACAGTTTACTCCTTCATTTCATCTCCAATTGTGTGTGTGTGGGGGGGGGGTATCCATGGGCACCCATATGATAGTGTCCCAGATTAGGGGTCACTCAACATCTCGTCTCTTAGACAAGTGGGTCGGGTCGAGGACCGCCATGTCTGTTCACCAGCAGGCCACGCTGAGGCAGCCCTTACCGTATGGAAGGAAGGCTCCCGGAGACTTGACGTATACTCCAAGACATTTAGAAGTCGTCTACAACACATTCACCTTGTACATAATCGACTAGGTTGTAACCCTAGACCCTCCGGTACCTATATAAACTGAGGGCTCATAGACAACACATAACAATCTCACGATAGATCACATGTACTTTGTACTTCATCCCAAATCGATACAACACAAACACGACATAAGGTTTTATCTCTAAGGAGAGCGCGAACCGGGGTAAAACCCCGTGCGTTATTACCATCATGTGAAGATTACTAGCTCAGGACCCCCACCGAGGTCTGCCGAATACGACTCCATCACCATGTTCACCAGCACGTAGCCTCAGCTAGCCCTGCCTTGATTAGAGCAAACAATTAATTAATGCTTCAACAATGATTAACTCGATAATTTCAAAACAAAATAAAATGTCATTGAAGTTGCTTTCTATGAATATCCGTCCATTACAAGCCATAATTATCCACCCATAGTCATTTCACTCACTCATTCTAGCTCATGCAAGCCACTCAAACCATCCCATCCATTTCCACTCCATGCATCTACCACCACAAGTGAGGAAGTGAGATTGAAGGCAAGAAAATACGTGAAGAAGTGTTGGGTGATTCCATGATGACTCTTTGATTCTTTGAATGCCAATAAATTCCCTTTCTTGAATCCCTATACCTAAAGTTCATCTCTTTCACCACAATCCTAATATCGTGAGAGTGTGTTCTATTATATCATGAAGAAGCTTTAATTTAAGATCATTCGAGTAGCTCTTGTCAAGTGGCTTTGCTTTGATTGTTACTCTTGGATGGTGTGGGCTTCCTAGATGGTTAAGAGTCACTTGAGGGTCTATCATCGTCTACATGTGAAGGATTCAAGGGTTTGCAGGACCTAAAAGATCACCTACTTGGTGAATATATACCCCTTAGTCAGGCTTCTTCGTGCAAGCCATGCTGGTGTAGGTTGGTTGTGCTCGATGGGCCACTTGGTTGGCGACACAAACATGATCCTTATGATCCTAGAACCTTTGGTTCGAAGCATCCATCAACGTGGATGTAGGATGGTGCCAACTACCCGAACCGCAGGAAGAACATCCTTGCGACACTAGTGTTTGCATTCTCTTAACGCTACCTTCTACTTAATTTCAAGTTGTTACTTTTCAATCCTCAACACTCTTGATAGCTTGCTTATTAAGTTGTTTGGGAAGTCTAGTCATTGTCGTGTTACTCTAAAAAATACCAAACCCTGAAATTGGAGTATAATTTGTTCATACGACTATTCACACACCCTCTAATACTTAGACCTCGATCGCAACACGTCGAAAAATGATTTTTTTTCTTTCTATTTTTCTTTCCTTTCTTGTCTGTATATGAATAAATTCAATGCAATGTTTAAAGTATGGATGATGGTGTCAATGTGACACTTATTACTTTCATGTGTGTATGTGTAGTGAGCAATCGTATCTCAACTTGATGAATGAGTCCATCGGCATAGATGACATTTCATTGTCCAATCCATTTGAATGTGTGATTGCGGCTTGAACTATGTCGGTATTTCCCCAAAGAGGAAGGGATGAGCACACTTACGATAGGTATTTTCCTCAGTGATGAGACCAAGGTTATCGAACCAGTAGGAGAACCACGCAACACTATGCAAATGGTACCTGCACACAAAGAACAAATACTTGCAACCCGATGTAAGAGGGGTTGTCAATCCCTCCTGGGTAAAAAGATAGATAAAATTGTAGTAGATTGGATAAATAGATCTCGCGGGAATGCGAGATAAAATAAATAACAATAAATTGCAGCAACATATTTTTGGGTTTTTGGATTAATATATCTGAAAATAAAAGATGCAAAAAAATAAAAAGGCAAATAGCAGTATAGATCTGAAAGTATATTATGAGAAAATAGACCCGGGGGCCGTAGATTTCACTAGTGGCTTCTCTCGAGAAAATTGCATTCGACGGGTAAACAAATTACTGTTGGGCAATTGATAGAACTTCAAATAATTATGACGATATCCATGCAATGATCATTATATAGGAATCACGTCTAAGATTAGTAGACCGACTCCTGCCTGCATCTACTACTATTACTCCACACATCGACTCCTATCCAACATGCATCTAGTGTATTATGTTCATGGAGAAATGGAGTAATGCAATAAGAACGATGACATGATGTAAACATCATCTATTCATGTAGGATTAGACCCCATCTTGTTATCCTTAATAGTAACGATACATACATGTCATTTCCCCTTCAGTCACTTGGATTGAGCACTGTAAGATCGATCCCATCACAAAGCACCTCTTCCCATGGCAAGAAAAATCGATCTAGTCGGCCTAACTAAACCAAAGATTTGGAGAAGAAACATGAGGCTATAAGTAATCATGCATATAAGAGATCAAAAGACTCAAATAACTTTCATGGTTAAAAACATAGATCTGGTCATAAACTCAAAGTTCATCAGATCCCAACAAACACACCGCAAAAAGACTTACATAAAATAGATCTCCAAGAAACCATTGTATTGAGAATCAAAAGAGATAGAGAGGAAGCCATCTAGCTACTAACTACGGAACCGAAGATCTACAATGAACTACACATGCATCATCTGAGAGGCACCAATGTGACAACCTGGTTTTTGCCTTCTCTCTTCTTCTGGACTTCATTTGCATCTGCTTTGAATTTGGGTTTTTGAATCAATTCAAATGGACTTAAGCACTTGGGCATGTCCTTGATTTTCACCCAAGTGACCCTTCTCTCTCAATATCATTGTTCTTTCTCTGGAAAACCCCCAAAATAATCCAAGGAATATTTTCATAAAAGAAAATTATTCATTTTCTTCTGTGAAATTCAATTCAGAAACTTGTGCTCCAAAGCAACCCTCATTTTTCTTACTCCCAAAAATCTGAGAAAATGGACCTTGGCACGCCTCTCTGAGAAAAATATTGCATCACTTTTTGGAATATTTTTGCTACAGAAAATCATTTCTGTTCTGGCCCCAAAATTAACTTTGCACAACAAGTGTATTTTTCCTTGATCCAATGAGGCTGATTTTTCTTGAGCCTCATTACCCTCCTATGAAAAGATTAACTCCAGAAGATTAGCCCTAATCTCCTTCTAAAAGCTATCCAAACTTGGCGACCAAGTTTCTATCTAGAAACTTGCCAAGAAGCTCTAGTCTCATCTGGTCGGCCTGGCAGTGTGCCATCACCCCTCTTAGACCTAACATTGCATGAACAACACACCAAACATGGTTTGGCATCGCATGGGCGTCATTTTGACCATGCCAGCATGGTGACCGCGTGAAGACACGACCCTGGCAACGCGTCCAACGCACTCTGCGCCGTGCCTGCGCGTCCATTCAGCTCTTGCTCGTTCCAGAGCTCGCCGACGACTGCCGCACCATGCCACCGCCTTCGTCTCATCACCCTTGACCCCTCCCTACTGCTCGCTGATGCCGGGGTAGCAACAGCGAGCACGGGCATGTCGTGGCCAAAGCCACAGTGCACCCGTGCCCCTGTCTTCTTCTCCCACCACCTCCCGTACTCGTCTTCGAGCTTCACAGTGCCCGCGTGAGCTCTAAAGCTTTGCCCCTCCTCCCTGGCTCTCCTCGTCGCCGTGCGCCACTTCCAGAGAGCTCCGGCGGAGCCACGTACCCCCACCCCTCTCCGCCTATAAATTTGGACCCCTCCAGCCTCTCCGAGCACTCCAAGCTCACCGCACACCTCCACAAACCCATAGCATAGGTGCAACCTGGCCGGGCAGGTCTCTGGCTGCCGTCCCCGACCAGAGCTCGTCGGCGATCCCCACATCCCCTCCTACTCACTCCGGTGCCCCTCGAGCTCAATACACTCCTCAGGCGACTCACTAGTGGCTCATTGGTGGCGTTCCAACCCATAGGAGCCCCTGGTGCAGCCCCACATCGTCGTCATCCTCAACTCCGGCGAGCCCCACTTTTTACAGCCACTGGAGAAGCATGTTCCGACCCCGTCCGACCACCTCTAGCCAAGCCACGAGTAGAGGCAGGTGTGCAAGCGTCTCCTCTATCCATCCAACGCTCTCGATCTGGCCGCCGGGTCCTCCTCGCCGGAGAACGTGCCGACGAAGCGCCGCCCATCTCTGTTTCTCTCTCTCTCCCCCCGGCTTGACGCGTGGGGCTCGCTGTCAGCCTCACCGCTCACAACCGAAGCGGTATGAGTGGAGGCATATTCCAGGAATACGCCATCGACGTCAACCCCCCTGGTTTTTCTTTTAATTCAAATTTAAATCAAATTTTGACCAGAAACTTTGACCAGCCATAACTTTTAACCCATAAGTCCAAATGAGTTGATTCTTTTTGCATTGTGTTTATTTTGAAAAGTTCTAGCAGCAAACTAAAATGGAGATTTTTCCTTGCTGTCTAGAATTTCTAGTGATTTTCAGAGTGGTTCTTGATATTTTATTTTGCCGTTTTTAATTATTTTCAGAGGGAGAAGCTTGTCTTGAAGATAACCTGGAGGAGTGTGAATCTCCTCTCACTATGGCAAGCCACACCAACATTTGTTTGGTGTCATTTCAATATCTATGATTTTTCCAACTTGAATATGAGTTATTTTCATGTGTTTAATTATTTAAATGAATATTGCTTATGCAAGTTACCTTGTCATGCTTGAAATGCTTAGTTATAGTACTGATTGAATGCATGAACTATTTTAAGCCAGTAGAAGAAATTTTTGATTGTGTGGTCATGTTATGATGATTAATGGTAGTTTATTTATGTGATAAATTGATTTTAATATATTATGGTATAACCAAAATGATGAGTGATACAAACCAGTAAAGTAGAAACAGTAAAGTTTAATGATGGGTAGTGCAAGAAGGAAACTTTGATTATGTTGATCTTTTTACTTTGAGTGGTATGTTTTGCATGTTGAATAGTTGCATGATCATGGCATATGGTGACTCGAGTAATTTTATTTCAAGTTAAAACTGATGTTAATTCAACTTGAACATAAACGTTGATCAAGTCATGGTGCCACTAAATCGAGGGTTTCCCAGCGCAACCACATTTGCCTTTATGGGAAGGTCTTTATTCGGTCCGTTGTCATGCCTCTGGTTGGCACCTCCAACGAGGGAAGGTTATGGGTGTGCGGTACCCTAGCCCGGTAAGTAGACATAACCTTGTGCGCCCGTTTGTTGTTTTGGTACCTTTCCCCGTTTGGGACCGTTTTTGCGATGATGGTGGCCGTTGATGCCTTTGGTAGGCACGGGGCCGCCCATAACTTAGCCCAGTGGGGTGTTAGTCGGAGTGGCCGGGAGAGTGTCATGGCAATGGGAGGGTTTCGTCGGAATGCCGTTGGTCCACCCGAATGGGAAGACGAGGCCATGGATTCCGTGGTGTGGGTAAAGTGCGCTACCTCTGCAAAGTGTATTTAATCTATTGATAGCTTTGTCCTCGGTTACAGACATAGCTCACGAGTAAGTCACACCATGGATCAACATTAACAAGTAATCTTGCACACTAAATTATTATTGTTTGGCACTGGTTATGTCATGATTTGTGAGATCATGACAAAGATTGTGGCGGGAACCAAAGTGTTGGTTTCGTTTGTCATCCAGGTATGATCACCGTTTTGGTTATGAGGTAACCCATCTGGTAAGAGAGTCCAAGTGACTCGGTACACAAGTTGATTTTACTACATCAGTAATATGTCTTGCATTGCATTAAACCTGATTAATTGTCATGATATTGTTTGCCATTATGCTTATGCTTGTTGTGAGCTTGTAAGTACATTCAATGTACTAACCTGGCGTGTCATGCCAGATTTTAGGAATTTCATATCGAATCAGAGTGCTTCCTGTGTCTAGATCGTGTCCACATCAGTGTCCCTGTGCTATGGAGTTCCACCTCGTCATCGTTCCGCTACCGCATAGTTATCGTGATCGAGGCCCCTTCATGTGCATTAAATAATGTACATACTATTCAGCCGCACCGTGTGTGCCGCTTGCCCTTGCTACTTGATGTAATATCAAACCTATGTTTCTGCTAGCATCAATAAAGCAGTTGTTTTCTGTACCAAGTTGTTGTGTGTTGCCAGAAGACTTGATCTCTGGGCTGGCAATGCAAGGTAAACCAGTTGCTCTGAGCCAGGGTGCCACAACGCTTGGTATCAGAGCCGCGCTGACTATATGACACGCTAGACCGTCGATGCGCTAGATGAACAGTAGTTAGCTTAGTCTGAGTGCCGGTAGTAATAGAAGTTGGTTGCTGTATTGCATGCATTTTATTTGTTGCTACTAACCATCTAATGATTGTTAGTGTAGATGGCTCCAGTTCCGTTCCTGTACCAGTCCGTGCCAGCACCGCACACCTCGCCGCACCTGCTTTAGAACGTGTGGCGTCGACTCTTCCCGGAGGGTGCCGATCCAGTGTATAAGGTGTATCAGGAGCATCTTGCTCGTTCGTTGTATGAGTACTACGCGGAGGTCACTTTACACCACAGTTCTCCTTCCGGCGCTTACACCCGTTCCTCTAAGGGTGGTTTTGCTTCCACGCCATCTCAGGCCATCCAATTTGCTGCACTCGAGGCTCTTGTAGACTTGCGCTATAGTGAGGTTCGCATGCATGCCCACCCAGGTTTCTATTTCTACCTGTCTCTGCATAAGAACGGACGTATCCACTTTCCTTTTATTAATCCGGCATGCGATCGTCCTGCTAGCCACCTTTCTCACTATATCACTACTAGTTATCTCTTGATCTATGAGTTAGCCCAAGAGCTAACCCGAGACCGTATAGCCCTTGCCACTGCTCGGAATAGGAACCCTCCACCTACTGTCGGATTCACTCCGTTCGTTCCTCCAGCCTCTGTTACTCCGGTTACTTCGGTGACCACTCAGGGTACCACGAACCCTTTGTAGTGACCCCTCGTAGTGCCCCTACTGCGTGGGCTTCCCTTGTTGCTACTCCTGCAGCCCCTATGCTCAGGTCTCACCCCGCACCTGCCCCTGAGGGAGAGTCCTCTAGGCAGCGCCGTCGTGTCACTTTTAACCCAGAGGTTTCCACTATCAGCTCAGAATCTGAGTCCGGCTCAGGAGAGGAGCCCGCAGCACCAGCCGAGCACTAGATCGTTAGAGTATCGGCAGTCATCATGAGGTTGATGTACGGATGTAGTCATATGTGTCATGATGCTTACTTTCATGTATGAGGGTAGTCGAACCCGTCGTGATCTTTACTTTTCATGTATGAGTCTATGTATAATTATGTTGGAACCTTTTTATTATTCGCCTTGATTTCTTTTTCGCTGCTTTCTTTTGGGTTTGTCGCTGGCTTTTCTCCCCATTTTTGGATATTTCTCATCTCGGTTACTTTATATTGGGAAAATAAACAATAGGATGATGCGGGGAGGCAGCAGCAGCCACGCTTGTGAGGATGTCCCTGTTCGTTGCTCAGCAAGACAGGCAGGACATTCCCCCGAGCGATATGAGCCACCACCACCACATCCGCCCTCCACTGAGCAAATCATGAGTATGTTTGAAGAAAGAAGGAACAACGATATGATTGAGATCTTGAAAAGCGTGCAAGCCATGGTTGGGCAGAATGGAAATCAGAATGGTCATCACTCCAAGCTGTCAGATTTTCAGAGGACCAAGCCTCCCAGTTTCAGTCAAGTTATCGATCCTTTGGAAGCCGATGATTGGTTAAGGACTATTGAGAAAAACTTGAGATTGCTCGCACTGAAGAAGATGACAAGGTTCCATTCGCTATGCATTATCTTGAAGGAGCTGCCGCTATATGGTGGGATCATGCTAAGGCTATATGGCTCGCGGATGAAGTAATTACTTGGACTAAATTCAAGGATCATTTACGCAAGTATCATATTCCCGCCAGTACTATGAAGGTCAAGCAGCGCGAATTCTTCGCTCTCACTCAAGGAAGCATGTCAGTAAGTGAGTACCTGCACAAGTTCAACCATTTGGCCCGTTATTCCCTTTATGATATGGCCAGAGAAGAAAGGAAGATTGACAGATTTCTTGGAGGACTGAACCAACACCTCAGATGCACTCTCAGTATGTTTGATTTCCCGGATTTCCAAACTCTGGTAAACAAAGCCCTTGTTGCAGAAAGGGAACACAAGCTCGTGCATGACAACAGACCCGCTGATAATGATCACAAGTGCAAATTTGAGCCTAAGAAGGATGGACAACCAGTGCAGAAGGCTCGTACTTGGTAGCAGACTCAGGTTGTGTACAAACCCAATTAGCAGCAGAATGTTAACAAGACCACTACCCAAGTCAAGAATGTTGTGACCAGCCCGGTGTGCAAAGAATGTCAGCACAACAATTCCTTCTTTAATTGTGGGCAAACCGTACATTATGCCGGATAGTGCCCTAAGAGCGGCAAGCCAACCATCCCATTGAGGCCACAAGTCAATCACCTGGAGCCCTATTCTGTCCAGAGGACCATCCAAGGGCAAGTTCACCACCTCTCCGCAGATGAAGCCCAAGAGGACCTGGAAGTCGTCATTGGTATGTTTCCTATTAATAGTGTACCTGCAATAATTTTATTTGACTCTGGGCTTCCCACTCTTTTATTTCATGGAGTTTTGTTCCCAAAACAAGTTTCCTTGCTCAATTTTGGGAAAAAGTATGATGGTACAATCCCCGGGATCCGTGCTCAGAAGCAATCTGGTATGCCGTAATTTGGAAATTGATATCAGGGGAGTCATATTTCCAACATCCTTGATAGTCATCGAGTCTGCCAAATTGGATATTATTTTGGGAATGAACTGGTTAACCCAATATCATGTATGCCTCAACTGTGCGACCAGAGAGGTCACCATGACAAGTCAGGAAGGTCGAACCACAAAGTTCTATGCCCGGAGGAGCATACCCAAGAAGGAAATGGTTTTCATGGCTGTGGCTGAAGAATTGGAATTAATTCTTGTGGTTAGTGAGTTTCCAGATGTATTCCCTGAGGAATTACCAGGAATGCCGCCAGACAGGGAGCTTGAGTTTGTAATTGATCTTGTGCCCGAAACTGCACTATTATACAAGAAATATTATCAGATGCCTTCTTCAGAATTAGTGGAATTAAAGAAACAGCTTGACAAGATGCTTCAGAAAGTATACATCCATTCGAGCTCTTCACCATGGGGATCACCCGCGATATTTGTGGACAAGAAAGACGACAGTCTTCGGATGTGTGTGGATTACCGTCAGCTGAACGATGTCACTATCAAGAACAAATATCCACTGCCAAGGATTGATGATTTGTTTGATCAACTCAGGGGAAAATGTATCCTCCAAGATTGATTTGAGGACCGGATATCATCAGCTAAAAATCAAGAAAGAAGATATTCCTAAGACTGCATTCACTACTCGATACAGTCTTTATGAATATACAGTTATGTCTTTGGGCCTCACCATTGCCCCTACCTTTTTCATGCATATGATGAATAAGGTATTCATGGATTTCTTGGATAAGTTTGTGGTGGTCTTCATCGATGACATTCTCATCTACTCAAAGGGTGAAGAAGAACACAAGGAACACCTCGGAGCAGTTTTCCAAAGGCTCCGTGACCATCAAATATATGCGAAATTCAGCAAATGTGAGTTTTGGCTCAAGCAAGTTGGATTTTTAGGGCATGTTCTCTCAGCAGAAGGGATAGCCGTGGATCCAAGTAGGTGAAGGACGTGCTTGATTGGACTGCACCCACGAGAGTATCCGGGACCCGGAGTTTCCTTGGATTAGCCGTATAGTACCGCCGCTTCATCGAATGCTTCTCTAAGATTGCCAAGCCAATGACAGAGCTCCTCAAGAAAGATACGAAGTTTGAATGGACTGAGGATTGTGAGAAAAGTTTCAATAAGCTAAAGACCAGACTGACAATAGCACCGGTATTGACTCTTCCAGACATCTACCGCAGCTTTGATATATACTGCAACACATCTAGGAGAGGTATTGGATGTGTACTCATGCAAGATGGCAAGGTTGTGGCCTACACATCTCGACAGTTACGGCCTCACTAAGGGAACTATCCCACACATGATTTGGAGTTTGCCGCCGTTGTGCATGCTTTGAAAATTTGGAGACACTACCTCATTGGAAAAAGGTGTTAGATATTCACCGACCAGAAGAGTCTCAAGTATATATTCACCGGGCTTAAACCTTTGACAGCGAAGATGGCTCGAGTTGGTCAAGGATTATGACCTTGGAATAAATTATCATCTGGGTAAAGCCAACGTGGTTTCTGATGCCCTCAGTCACAAGCCTGCCAGTCTGAACGCCATGATGGAGTCCTTGCCTCCCGAACTCCAAGAAGAGATCGCTCAACTCAAGTTGGTGATAGTTGATGCCAGTCTTGCCAATATATTGGAAGTGACTCCTACCCTTGAGGATGATATTTGCAGGGCCTAGACAGATGACTTAGCGCTACATCAACATGTCAAGCGTATGCAAGAAGGCATGTAACGCCCTCGATGCGGCTATATCTCCCACGTGTCGAAGCACGACTTGGAGGCATAACCGCATTGAAAGCAATGTTGCAAGTGAGATAATCTTCACACAACCCATGTAGTACATAAGGGACAGAGATACATAGTTGGCTTACAATCGCCACTTCACACAATTCCATGAATAAGGCATTACATCATCCAGATACAATCAAGGTCCGACTACGGAACCAAAATAAAAAAAGACTACCCCAAAAGCTACACAGATCCCCGATCGACCCCAACTGGGCTCCACTACTGATCAAATAGAAAGAAACAACACAAAGCACAAGATCTTCATCAAGCTCCTCCTGAGCTTGGTTGCGTCACCTGCTCGGTAACATCGACACCTGCAAACTGGTTTTGGAAATATCTGTGAGTCACGGGGACTCAGCAATCTCACACCCTCGCGATCAAGACTATTTAAGCCTATAGGAAGGGTAAAAGGTATGAGGTGGAGCTGCAGCAAGCGACTAGCATATTTGGTGGCTAACATACGCAAATGAGAGCGAGAAGAGAAGGCAAAGCACGATCGAGAAACTATGATCAATAAGTGATCCTAGAACAACCTACGTCAAACATAACTCCAACACCGTGTTCACTTCCCGGACTCCGCCGAGAAGAGACCATCATGGTTACACACGCGGTTGATGTATTTTAATTAAGGTCAACTTCAGGTTTTCTACAACCGGACATTAACAAATTCCCATCTGCCCATAACCGCGGGCACGTCTTTCGAAAGTTCATAACCTTGCAGGGGTGTCCCAACTTAGCCCATCACAAGCTCTCACGGTCAATGAAGGATATTCCTTCTAGCGGGAAGACCCGATCAGACTCGGAATCCCGGTTACAAGACATCCTCGACAATGGTAAAACAAGTCCAACAAGACCGCCCGATGCGCCGACATCCTGATGGGAGCTGTACATATCTCGTTCTAAGGGCAACACCGGATGAACACTACATACAGCTAAAACCAGCCCTCAAGTTTCCCCGAGGTGGCACCGCAAGTGGCTCTGT
>NC_057800.1:531159742-531168780 GCF_018294505.1 Triticum aestivum
TGGCCTAACCCAAGGGAAAAAGGCTAGGTGTCAAATGGTAAAACCAAGGTTGGGCCTTGCTGGAGGAGTTTTATTCAAAGCGAACTATCAAGGGGTTCCCATTATAACCCAACCGCGTAAGGAACGCAATATCCGGGAGCATAACACCGATATGACGAAAACTAGGGCGGCAAGAGTGGAACAAAACACCAGGCATAAGGTCGAGCCTTCCACCCTTTACTAAGTATATAGATGCATTAATTAAATAAGAGATATTGTGATATCCCAACAAGTAAACATGTTCCAACAAGGAACAACATCTCCATGTTCCAACAAGGAACAAACTTCAATCTTCACCTGCAACTAACAACGCTATAAGAGGGGCTGAGCAAAGCGGTAACATAGCCAAACAACGGTTTGCTAGGACAAGGTGGGTTAGAGGCTTGGTTCAACAATATGGGAGGCATGATAAGCAAGTGGTAGGTATCACATCATAGGCATAGCAAAAGAGCGAGCAACTAGCAAGCAAAGATAGAAGTGATTTCGAGGGTATGGTCATCTTGCCTGAAATTCCGCAAGGAGGAAGAACAAGTCCATGAAGAAGACAAACGGACGAAGTCGAACGAATCCTCACAACTCCGGAATGGAACCGAAGCTAACGAGGGAAACAACCCGGAAAGAAGCAAACAACACAGTAAACAACCATCACATAACATGGCATGATGCACAAACAAGTATGTTGCATGTCCGGTTTAATGAAGCATGGCATGGCAAAAATGCACAAACAATCCTACAAATTAAGTGGAGCTCAATATGCAACGGGACGCATATTGAAAAAACACCACAATCCATTATTTAGTTCGATCTCGTTTATGTACCCAACAATATTAAATGTTGTTAAGCATGTCAAGAGGTGAAACATAAAGGAATTATCTATCTAAACAATTTAATTGGGGCCGGATATAGCAAACAACAAATCCGGTAAATCCCCATATGCATTTAGCAAATTAATGCAAACAACAATTTTAAACATTCTTGATGTTGTTAACATGATGCCAATGACATGAACAAGATTATGCAATTTTTATTAAAAGTTGACAAGAGCATTATGAAGCACTTGCCACCGTGGTGGAGAGGAAAGGGGTGCCACAGCACCGATAACGAAAACTGTTTCGGTAACTCGATTGAGATACCGATGCAAAGGAGAAGTGTGCGGAAGCGTGCAAAAGATGGTGGGGCGCTCCCGGATTCCGGGTGTCCCACGAGTTGGCGACATAGAAACGAGTGACAATTTGGACACGGTGCAAACTCGAGCATCTCAAACATCGCAAGCATACGTTCACGGGCGTCGTCTCAAGGTTATACCTTCGAAGCATGCAAGCGGGACAGTACTCGTTCGGTGCAAAGTAGAGGAAGTAGCCGTTCTCACGACGGTGGTAGTGGTAGTAGTTGTTCTCGCACGCTCTAGGGTCGGCGGTAGAGGTTCTCGCGATCTCGACGACGATAGTGGTACACGCGACGTCGGAGTACTTGTCGGTCCGGTCTTGGTGGCGTAGATGTACACGTTGTCGGGGTACTTGTCACATCATCGGGTGTAGTTGTACATGAGGGTCTTGACGAATCCGAAGGGGTACTTGACGGGTCCGGCCCTGGCGATTCAGGTTTCGTAGTGTCCTGGTACTTGACGCTTGGGATTGATTCCACGGTTGCATGCATCCACGGCAACACAACGCAGATGCAAAGAGGCAACGATTTGGCATGGTTCCGGTGGTCGAACAAGGCAGGGCAGCTCGGCCACGCGCGCTGCGGGCGGCAGAGGACAAGCAGAGGAGCAACAGCGCGAGGGAAGGTAGCAACGCAGGCGAGGAGCAGCCCCAGCGGCGGACCTCCATGGGAGGCGTAGCTATGCGTGGCTGCTGGAGATCCTCAAGCAGAGAAGAAACCGGCAGGCTGCGGTGCCCGGCGGCCCTGGCGACGCGGTAGGGCGGGCGAGCTCGACCCTCGCGCCCATGGCGGCAAGGAGGAAGACCATGGAGGAGGTGCACGGGTCGCGGGCTCCTGGCGGGCGGAGTTAACGCAGGGGAGGCGCTGGTCCTGGCGCGGCGGCGGGCTTGCCGGCGTCGGGGATGGTGCAGGAGAGGAGAGGTCGGTGGCTGCGGTACAAGAAGCAACAGAGGCGCGACTTCTGGCTGTGGCGATGGTGAGGCGGGTCAAGGGTGGCTTCGCTCCTGGTTCCAGTGGGAGGAAGAACATCCCAGTCGTCCTTGGGAGGCGCGAAGCAGAGGGAGGAGAGGAACTGCGAGTGAGAGAAGGTATCGGTGAAGGGGAGAGGTCGAGGGATCGAGAGATCCCTCTGGCGGCGCGAGGGAAGATGCGAGGGAGAGGATCGATCGGGATGGGGTTGGCTCGGGCGCCTAGGGTTAGCGCAGGGCGTTGGGCCTAGGGTGCAAATGGCCTAGGTGGGCCGGCGCAGGAGGCCCAGTGTGGAGGGTGCCGGCTGGGCCTTAGAAGGAGAATGGGCCTGCTGCTCTCTCTCACTCCTCTCTAAAACTTCTCCTTTTATCTCCCAAAACAGAAAAAATATCGAAGAAAAAGAGAATAAAGGAAGTGTTAGGGATAGAATTTGCGCGGGTGGTTAATTTCCCCGGACTCATAAGGATGAGCTTGTTCCAAGAAAATAGGAAAGAGCACACGTGTGAAGTTTGAATTCCAACTCATTTAAATTTAATTCAAATGAGTGTGAGAAGGAAGTCGGTATTCGATAGGTCCAAAAATGTTGGGGATTTTGTTAGAGCTCCGGAAAATGGTGAAATAATTATTGGCAAGACTAGAGAGTCGAAACTTGAAGAAGAATAAAAAGGCCAAGGGATTTAATATGCAAGTGTTTACGGGTGATTCCAAAACAATGGAATTTTAAATATAGCTCCCTAATAACGGGAGGATATGTTATAAAGAGAATCACATGTGAATTCCCTCGGTTTAAATGGACCGAAGATCCATTCAATTTATTTAGAGAGTTTTAGTTAGCTTTGAGAAAAGATGGCATGATGACATGATGCAATGCACATGATGCAACGAACCAAACAAATCTCACGACGAAACCTGGAAATCCTGGAAGGCATCTGAAGCTCCGGTCTTGGGGCGTTACAACACTCCACCACTACGAGAGGATCTCGTCCCGAGATCTAGGATGGCACCGGAGGGAAAAACGGAAGGGAAAGAGAAGAGGTAAAAACTAAGTTGCTTCCTTGACAAACGAATGAAACGAAAAAAACCTTTAGATGTTGAACAAGTTGAATGGAAGAAAACAATGAGGATGCACAAAGTTGAAAACACTCCGTCAGAAAAGTGGAACAAGGATCATTACTAGAACCCGGTAGGTTGAAAAACATGAGAAAAGGGTTGCAATGGACAAGAAGTACATCCAAACACTCCGGTAGAAACGAGATGTACAAGGAACGATAAGGATCAATCACTATGACACTCCGGTTAAAACAAAATAGAGAAGGAATAAGATTGATATAATTTGGGCAGCACTCCGACTGAAAAGGAAGGAATTGAAGATGATCTTGGCAAAACAAGATGATGGGTCGAAGATAGCGACATCACAATGCCTCCGGATGAAGGAATAAAAGGTAGATCGTCGGAACAAAAGAACGGAGAATAAAGCACCATCTTCTAACTCAAATGAGCTTTAAAAGCATCTTGAAGAGAAAGGTCAAATGGAATTGTTGAAAAAACAACAACGAAAGAATAAACTTGAAATGGGCTTAAAGAATACATCTTCAATTATGAGGTGACAACCTGCCACTCACGGGTAAAAGAATTGGATTGATATGAACAAGGAGACGAGAAAATATTTCACCGGGAGGGTAGATGGAGAAGTTGGATCATATATTATCACCATTAATAGGAACAATCCTTAGGGAAGGCTTTAGGTGAAATATAACCCAAGATAACTCCAACGAAGAGGTTGATGGATTTAAAATATCTCATTCTTAACAACATGTGAATCATGAAACATGAAATCAAATTATCAAGAATGACATAGCACCACCTTAAATGGTACGAAAGAAAGAATTGCACTCCGGATTGCAAGATGAAGAATGCTTGAGTTCCTCTGAAAAGAATCTCAATGAACATCTCGAGAAGGAATTACGTCCTTGATGAACCAACATGTAGAACCTCCATGAAGAACTCCGGTAAACAAAAGGATAACGAAAGGAAGGAGAAGTTGAAAACTCAAGGTGAAACCTTGTAAAGATTTAGGAGGAGCTTCGCGACGAGATAATGCGGAAAAGCTAGGAACTCCGGAAAAGAAATATGAAGCATCTCTAACTGAGAGTGAGATAAGATGAACCTCCGGAGTAAGGTATTGAATTTACCCGATGAAACAAGAATAAGAATTACATTATGCGTATCCTTCATCAATTAAGTTGATGACAAACAATGGATTTGGCACACTACTTATTCTCGTGGAAATGATTAAGATAGATATAGCACAAAGTTGAGAAGATCTTCAACGAATCATGGTAGAATTTGGAAAACAACGAATGACTTGATACGATAACAAAAGGAAGAGATCTCTTGAACGAACCACCGCTTGAATTGAAACACGAATAAATTGATATGATAAACGAAGGAAGAAGAAATCTTGAATGAACCACCATAAGAATTAAAAATGAATGAAGAGAAGATAAAGAAACACCGGGAAGAATTATAAAATGAACGAAGATGCTTGAGAGAGTCTAGATACAAGAGGACGAATAGTTCACGAACTGACTAGAGAATACTTGACTGATGCACCGGTAAGATTTGGAGAACAATAGCGGAAATCTGAAAATGAATAATTCTAAGATGATGGGCTCCGGAGAATCAAACTGAAAAGAACCATGCATTGGTCCGGATGGGTGAAAAGAATTCTCACAATCGAAAATAATTATGAGAGGATGGCACCAAGCTAGAATCACGAATCTTGAAGAGAATGGAGCAAGAATAAGAGAAACTCTTCTTCAGTCTTCAAATGTTGCGAATGACGACGAGAAAAACCACCATGAGTTGTTGAGACGCTCTGGTATGAAAATTATAAAGGTTGAACCAACGATGAAAGAATTTGACAGATCTTGGAGAAATACATATGACTGATGATAACTCATTCTTACGTCAAACTTCAAAAGAATTTAGGATAGCTCCGGGAAAATAGAAGAGTCAGGTAAGATCCTGGAAAAAGACATGTGGGTTAGAGCCCACTCAAAAGATACACCGTTGAACGATTTAAAAGAGAGAAAGCACCGGTTAAATAAAATGGCTTGAATGAGATAACAACCTCGGAATAGGTTTGAACGGATCTTGAAGGAAAAGACGAGCCTTCCGAGATATCTTCAGCACTCCAGAATAATTGAATAGCGAGAAATGAATGAATATGATGAGCACCGGTATGATAAAACTTCTGAAACAAGGAAAGGATATGATCAACACCAAAAGCTTGAATTGAATCCATCGGAGAAGAAAAGAATGGAGAATGAAGAACGAGTTGAGAAACACCGGGTAAAAACATGAAGGAAAAAGAATGGAGAGACTTCCATCAATAAAATGGATACTTGAATAAGAAATCTAGTTCCTTGAAGAAAAGGGTGGGAGGGAGGGAAAACAAAGGCAATTTGGGATGAATGAAATGAACATCGTTGAAAATAACTGAGATTGTGTAACACCCTCGATGCGGCTATATCTCCCACGTGTCGAGGCACGACTTAGAGGCATAACCGCATTGAAAGCAATGTCGCAAGTTAGGCAATCTTCACAACATCCCATGTAATGTAGATAATAAAAAGGGGAGATACATAGTTGTCTTACACTCGTCACGTCAATCAAAGTATGTAAATAGCATTACAACATTCAAACACTCATGGCCCGACTACGGCGCCAAAATAAAAGATAACCCAACATGCGACACGGTCCCGATCACCCCAACTGGGCACCACTACTGATCATCAGGGAAAGACACGTAGTAACGGCGTGAGTCCTCGTCGAACTCCCACTTGAGCTCAAGCGTGTCATCTGGAGCGGAATCATCAGGCCCTGCATCTGGTTTGGAAGTAATCTGTGAGCCACAGGGACTCAGCAATCTCGCACCCTCGCGATCAAGACTATTTTAGCTTAATAGGTAAAGCAAGGATAATATGTGGAGCTGCAGCAAGCGATTAGCATATATGGTGGCTATCCTGTTCGCAAAAGAGAGCGAGAAGAGGAGGCAAAGCGCGAACGAGTAACTAAAGGACAACCTGTGAAAGCATTACTCCAACACCGTGTTCACCTCCCGGACTTCGCCGAGAAGAGACCATCACGGTAACTCACACTGTTGATTCATTTTAATTAAGTTAAGGTTCAAGTTATCTACAACCGGACATTAACAAATTCCCATCTGCCCATAACCGCGGGCACGACTTTCGAAAGTTCAAATCCCTGCAGGGGAGTCCCAACTTAGCCCATGACAAGCTCTCACGGTCAACGAAGGAATAGACCTCCTCCCGAGACAATCCGATCAGACTCGGTATCCCGGTTCTACAAGACAACTCCGACAATGGTAAAACAAGTCCAGCAACACCACCCGCTGTGCCGACAAATCCCGATAGGAGCTGCACATATCTCGTTCTCAGGGCACACCGGATAAGCTAAGCGTACGGGAGCCAACGTAACCCAAGTTGCCAAGGGACGGCTCCGCACGGTGCTCTAGGTTGGACCAACGCTCAGAGGAGCACTGGCCCGGGGGGTTTAAAATAAGATGACCCTTTGAGTCCGTGAAACCCAAGGGAAAAGGCTAGGTGGGAAATGGTAAAACCAAGATTGGGTATTGCTGGAGGAGTTTTATTCAAGGTGGACTGTCAAGGGGTTCCCATTATAACCCAACCGCGTAAGGAACGCAAAATCCGGGAACATAACACCGATATGACGGAAGCTAGGGCGGCAAGAGTGGAACAAAACACTAGGCGAGAGGCCGAGCCTTCCACCCTTTACCAAGTATATAGATGCATTAAGATAACAAGATAATATAATGATATCCCAACAAGAAAATAATGTTCGAACAAGGAACGGTCTCCAAACTTCACCTGCAACTAGCAACACTAAAAGAGGGGCTGAGCAAAGCGGTAACATAGCCAATCAACAGTTTGCTAGGACATGGTGGGTTAGAGGTTTGACATGGCAATTTGGGAGGCATGATAAGCAAGTGGTAGGCATCTTAGCATAGGCATAGCAAAAGAGCGAGCATCTAGCAAAGCAAAGATAGTAGTGATTTCGAGGGTATGATCATCTTGCCTGCGAAGTTGTCAGAGTTGACTGGATCCTCGAAAGCAAACTCAACGGGCTCCTCATTAGCAAACTCGTCTCCTGGCTCTACCCAAACAAGACAAACAAGGAACAAGGGCACAATCAACCACGTGCAAACTCAAACAACATGATGCAAAGATGCTATGCTATGCGGGATGCAATATGTGATGCATATGCAAGATTTGACAAGGAATGCATGAACCTGGCCTCAACATGGTAATCCATGTATGCCACTGGAAAGATGAGATGAAATCGCTTGAGAACGATATAAAGAACGCCGGAATCGGAGTTACGGTTTGGAAATGGCAAGCAATTCAAATGTGACCACGTTCTGCGATTTACAGCAAGTAGCCATCTAAATGCAACAAGATGAACATGCTGCAGCACCCAAACATGGCATAAAAATACATGGCAGGGATCCATTCATGATGCTTAACAAAAGACTATCACTGAGCTATGGCCAATTCATCCATTAACAGGTTCAAACAAGCGTGGCAAAAAAGCATTTGGCAAACAGATTTCAGACTTAGTGAAATTAACACTTGTCTGGAATTTCAGATCAGATAGCACTCTTTGGAGCAAGAAAACTATAGGCTACAGGACCTGAACATGGCAAAGTAAAGCATGGCATGGAGCTACTCAAATAGCTTACCAAAAGTCCCTTAGTGACCTTGAGACAAAAGGGATCAGAAAATACATTTGCAGGCATGTGAACATGGCAAAAACATAATCAGTTCTCAGACTTAGTGAAAACTGGAGCATGCTGAAACAGATATCAAGTAGGCATGTTTACGAGCTCGATGCACTCACTACAGAGCAAGTCATGACAATCTAAGCATACACCCATCAAAAATACACAAAATAAAAGCTAGACATGGCAAGAACAATAACATAGCATGCACGGATCAACTACAACATCCTCGGCAAAATCGCTAACAAGTAGACAATCTGCCCAGATTCACAAAATAGCAAAAGTAGAGCCCGATTGACTCAAGCTAGGGTGCTCCATAATTGCAAACAAAGACATGGATGGATAGAGCACTACAAGATTAACAAAACATCCTTACTGATCATCCTCAAAAGAGGCACGGATCACTAGGAAACAACATGAACATATGGCATACTGAGATAAACAACTCAAGGACTTAGTGGAAATGCTAAGTCCCTGAAATCAGCATTAACGAATGCACCACTTTGCAAGCTTGTGCTAGTCACTACACACATCACAAAAATACATGGGTTTCACCTCTGGATAGATGGCAAAACATATAACAAAACTCATGAAGAGCTTAGGGGCATATCATGCACACAATAATCATGGAAAAAATGACAAATATCTAATTGGAGCAGCAGATCTGACAATTATCTCAAATAGCACTCTTCTAACAGCATTTCGGGCATCAGGATGAACTCAAATGAAAATGATGCAATGAGATGAAATGATGTGCTCTCTGAGACGAACATTTTGATATGCTATATGCCCAAAACAGAGCTACGGATGAGTAGCATGATGAACATAGCCATAAAGTTAGGGTTTTGGGCAAAAGTCAACCGTCTCCCAGATCTGGATCCGGCCCGAGGGTACTGTAGCAGGGCGGCGCGATTCCCGAGGATGGCCGGATCCGACGCCGGAGAAGACGGGACTTGCCGGAGAAGAGGTTCGCGGGGCCGGCGCGGCGCTTGGAGGCGGCGGACGAGGGCGGCGGTGAGGCGGCGGGCTCCGGGTGGTGAGG
>NC_057800.1:531169023-531258816 GCF_018294505.1 Triticum aestivum
ATGGCACGCGGCGGCGCGGCGACCGGACTTGAGGGAGAGGACGGCGGCGGCTCGGGCTCGCGGGAGGAGGAAGGAGCCAGGCGCGGGCGCGCCGACCTGGGCCGCGGGGGCCTCCCGCGGGCTTGGGCGGGCCGACGGCAATGTGGGCGCGGCTACCCACGTGGCAGCGCGGGATTGGCGGTGCGGATCGGGCGGACGTGTCCGGCCGGACCGGACGTGTCCGGCGCGTCGCGAGGGGTGGATCTTGGGTTAGGGATGGAGGGGATTCGAGATTTTCGAGGAGGGGTCTTTATATAGGCATAGAGGGAGCTAGGAGAGTCCAAATGAGGTGCGGTTTTCGGCCACGCGATCATGATCGAACGCTCTAGATGATGGAGAAGGTGTTGGTGGGTTTTGGGCCAACTTGGAGGGGTGTTGGGCTGCAACACACACGAGGCCTTTTCGGTCCCTCGGTTAACCGTTGGAGCATCAAACGAAGTCCAAATGGTACGAAACTTGACAGGCGGTCTACCGGTAGTAAACCAAGGCCTCTTGGCAAGTCTCGGTCCAATTCGGAAATGTTTAATCCCCACACACGAAAGAAAGGTAGAATTGACCACCGGAGGAGAACGAAGCGCCGGAATGCAAAACGGACAACGGGGAAAATGCTCGAATGCATGAGATGAACATGTATGCAAATGCAATGCACATGATGACAAGATATGAGATGCATGACAACGACAATAACACACGGAGGCAAAGACCAGAACCCGAGAAAATAAAATAACTTAAGGCCGGAAACGGCAAGAGTTGGAGTACATATTGGGTAAATCACATCCGGGGTGTTACAACACTCCACCACTACGAAAGGATCTCGTCCCGAGATCTAGGACTGAAAGAATGCTGGGTACTCAAAACGGAGGTGATCCTTGCGTTCCCAGGTAGCTTCACGGTCGGAATGGTGTGACCACTTGACTTTGAGGAATTTGAATGACTTGTTGCGAGTCTTGCGTTCAGTCTCTTCAAGAATAGCCACGGGGTGCTCATGATAAGAGAGATCTTCTTGGAGCTCAATGTCCTCGAAGTTGATGGTGCGGTCAGGAGTCTTGAAGCACTTTCGGAGCTGAGAGACATGGAACACGTCATGCACATTTGCAAAGTTTGAAGGAAGCTCGAGTTGATAGGCGAGATCGCCTCTCTTGCTGACAATCTTGAAAGGTCCCACGTATCTGGGGGAAAGCTTCCCTTTGATACCGAAGCGACGAGTACCTTTCATTGGAGAGATGCAGAGGTAAACATGATCTCCGATCTCGAAATCCAGATCATGGTGCTTACTATCATAGTAGCTCTTCTGACGGGATTGGGCTGCTTTGAGGTTATCTCGAATGACTTTGCACATTTCCTCTGCCTCTGTGATTAAGTCATTTCCGAGAAGCTGACGTTCACCGGTTTCAGACCAGTTGAGAGGGGTATGGCACTTCCTGCCATACAGAATTTCAAATGGGGCCTTGCCCAAACTTGCTTGAAAACTGTTGTTGTAGGAGAATTCAGCATAAGGAAGACAATCCTCCCACTTCATGCCGAAGGAGATCACACAATCCCTGAGCATATCTTCAAGAATCTGGTTGACACGCTCGACTTGACCGCTAGTTTGCGGATGGAAGCTGTGCTGAAGTGGATGTTGGTGCCCATGGCCTTCTAAAAAGAATCCCAAAACTTGGAGGTAAGTATGCTGCCACGGTCTGAAGAGATCACTTGTGGAATACCGTGCAGAGAGACAATTCGAGAGGTATAGAGTTCCGCCAATTGAGCTGCAGTGATTGACTCTTTGATAGGAAGAAAGTGAGCCACTTTAGTGAGTTTGTCGATGACAACGAATATAGCATCATTTCCATGTTTGGACTTTGGAAACCCCGTCACAAAGTCCATCTCAATGTGGTCAAACTTCCATTCTGGAATGGCAAGAGGTTGGAGGAGACCAGCTGGCCTTTGGTGTTCTGCCTTCACTCTTCTGCAGACATCACACTCATTCACGAATTGAGCAATCTCGCGCTTCATTCGAGTCCACCAATAGGCCTGCTTGAGGTCCCGATACATCTTCGTGCTCCCAGGGTGGATGGATAGGAGAGAATTGTGAGCCTCGTTCATGATCACTTTACGAAGGTCACCTTTGGGCACAACAATACGATCCTAGAAGAAGAGAGTATCCTTGTCATCAAGGCGGTAACACTTGTACTTGGGTTGACTCTTGGCAATCCCAATCTTCACCTTTTTCACCATAGCATCAAGAAGCTGAGCTTGACGAATCTGGTCTTCCAAGGTAGGAGAGACTTGAAGGTTGGCGAGGAAACCTTGAGGAACAACTTGCAGATTAAGTTTGCGGAAAGCTTTACAAAGCTCGGGTTGATAAGGCTTGAGAATTAGGCTGTTGCAATAAGCCTTTCTGCTCAATGCGTCAGCAATCACATTGGCCTTGCCTGGAGTATACTCGATACTCGGATTATACTCTTGAATCATCTTGACCCATCGAGTCTGCCTAAGGTTGAGATTAGGCTGAGTGAAGATGTACTTGAGACTCTTGTGGTCAGTGAAGATGTCCACTTTTCTTCCCAATAAGAGATGTCTCCAAGTCAAAAGAGCATGCACAACTGCCGCCAACTCGAGATCATGAGTGGGGTAGTTATTCTCATTGGGCTTCAACTGGCGAGAGGTATAAGCAACAACTTTCTTCTCTTGCATCAACACTGCGCCAAGACCTTGGAGAGAGGCATCACAAAAGACCTCGTACGGCTTGGATTCATCAGGCGGAGTCAGAACTGGAGCTGTGACCAATTTCTCTTTCAAGGTGTTGAAAGCAATGTCACACTCCGGAGACCAAACGTACTTGACGTGCTTCTAGAGAAGATTTGAGAGAGGCTTCGCGATCTTAGAAAAGTTTTCAATGAATCTTCGGCAGTAGCTTGCGAGACCGAGGAAGCTACGGAGTTGCTTCACGTTCTGAGGAGGTTCCCAATTCACAATTGCAGACACCTTCTCAGGATTCACCGCAATGCCCTTGGTAGAGATGATATGACCAAGATAAAGAACCTCATCAAGCCAAAATTCGCACTTGGAGAACTTGGCGTAGAATTTGTGTTCCCTCAGCTTATCGAGTACCAAACGCAAGTGCTTGGCATGATCTTCCTTGTTCTTCGAAAAGACCAGAATGTCGTCGAGATAGACCAAAACGAAGTCATTGGTGTAGGAGTTGAAGATGAAGTTCATCATGCGAGAGAAAGTCGGAGGAGCGTTGACGAGGCCAAAACACATGACAGTGTATTCATATGAATCATAGCTTGTCCTGAAAGCCGTCTTGGGAATATCTTGCTCACGGATTCGAATCTGGTGATAACCCATACGGAGATCAAGCTTGGAGAATACTTGGGCACCTTTGAGTTGTTCGAACAGCTCGTTGATGTTGGGAAGTGGGTATTTGTTCTTGATGGTCTTCTTGTTCAATGGACGGTAATCAACACAAAGTTGGTCCGTTCCATCCTTCTTCTTCACAAAAAGAACACCACAACCCCACGGAGAAGAACTAGGCCGGATGAGACCCATTCTCTCTTGAATATCGAGTTGCTTCTTCAGCTCCTTCAACTCTTCAGGTCCGAGCTTGTAAGGACGCTTGCACACAGGTTCCGTGCCAGGCTCAAGATCAATGAAGAATTCAACTGGCCGGTGCAGAGGCATTCCTGGAAGCTCTTCTAGAAAAACGTCTTGATATTCACAAACGAATGGAATCTGCGAATAGCATCCAGTTCACCCTTCTCATTGAGAGAGAACAGATGGATGGTATCGTCATTCGCGGCAAAGACAATTACATCCTCAGACGAATGAGTCAATTGAATCTGCCTGGCTGCACAATCAAGCCGAGCCTTGTGCTTAGAAAGCCAATCCATCCCGAGAATAAGATCAATATCCGAATTACCAAGGACCATTGGAGAAGCCAGAAACTTGAAATCACCCATCATGATAGAAACATCCGGGACTATTGAAGTAGCCCTCATAGACTTAGCCGGAGAAACCACTCCCATAGGTTTACCCAACATTTGGGAAACGAAGTCATGCTTGGAAACAAATGATCTTGACATGAAACAATGCGATGCACCAGTGTCAAAAAGAACTTTTGCGGGAAAAGAGTTAACTAGAAAGTTACCCATGATGACATCTGACAAGTCCTCTGCCTGAGCTGCATTTAGCAAGTTGACCTTGGCGTGCTTGGGGTTATGCTTGACCACAGCTGTACTTGCCGATCTCACAGGAGGAGGAGGAGGAAGATGCCTCTGATTGAAGCATTTGTTGGCATAGTGACCCTTCTGTTGGCACTTGTTGCACGTGACCTCTGAAAGCGGACGGTGATACGGAGCACTCGATCTTGGAGCTTGAGACGAAGTCTTGTTCTAAAAGCCAGGGTTGGGTGGGTGGGAAGATCCACCTTTGCTCTTCTGCTGAAACGGCTGACGAAACGGAGGAGGAGGAAGCCAATACTTCTGCTGCTTGGCCACTTGAGTAGAGGAAGAAGGAGTAGCATATCTGACTCGCTTCTTGGAAGCATCACACCTCAGTTGAGCGGCCTCTTGCTTCAATGCCACGTTGTAGAACTCATCGTACCTCAAGGGCTCAAAGATAACAAGAGCTAGTTGAATTTCTTCTCTGAGACCACTCCTGAACTGGTATATCATTCTCTTCTCATCGGGGACGTCTTGCTTAGCAAAGCGGGCAAAGCGGGCGAGCTTCTGGAACAACTTGTTGTAGTCATAGACAGACAAAGAGCCTTGCTTTAGGTTGCGGAATTCCTCACGCTTGCTTTCAACCACGCTCTAAGGGATATGATGAGCTCTGAAATCTTGACAGAATTCATCCCAGGTAATAACACGTCCACCTGTGGAATCCTTGTACTGCTGGAACCATTCTGCAGCTTGATCTTTGAGTTGGAAGGAAGTGAACTTGACAAAGTCCTCAGGCCTGACGTTACTGCACTCGAAATGCTTGCACAGATCCACGAGCCAATCGTCAGCATCAGTTGCCTCAACACAATTGCTGAAAGTCTTTGGCCCTTTAGCAAGGAACTGGTTGAGTGTAGCAAAGTGATTCTGATTGTTGCCTTGGTTGCCTTCATTCGCTTGATTGCACTCTTGAAGAATTTGCATGATCAACTGTGTGTTTGCATTGGTTGCGGCCATCACAGCTTGCCATGCCTCCGGAGGAGGTGGAGGTGGTGGCGGATCCTGATTCTGATTCTGATTCTGATTGGTGCTCTTAGCGGGAGCCATCCTGAAGAGGGTGACAACCGTTAGCACATTGACAGACAAATATTGAAGCTGAATCCAACGGAATGAAAATTGCAACATATAGTCTTCACATCCGAACATAAGAACGAATGCATTCCTCTTGAAATGGTCACATATCCATAAATTGAGAAGCCACTTAGAATTTAGGTAGAGAAATAAATCAACAAGGTACGGATCAAGAACGAATACTCGGTAAGAAATCCCAATCTCAAACCAAATATCCGTGGAAGAAGAACTAGAGCTACAAGAATTCCCACCTATGAAACTCCCGAACCTTTCCGGTTATGCAATCAGCTGTTGGGGATACAGGGGAAGCATAATATCTCACCCAAATCTAGCAAATCCTACATCCAGCTGTATCCATCCTTCAACACATAACCGAGAAAAACTTTGGAAACCATCTACCTCAACCTTCGAAAAGCATCAGTTATACAAGTTATGGCGATACTCCCGAACTCCCGCCCCAGTACTGGGTGGCGTCGAGGTTATCTCACCAACGAACTGCATAAAAGATATTTTCGATGTCGGCGTACTAAACTCATGTATTCTAGAACTGCAATGATAAAATTGTGATGACAACACCTCGGAGCTCAACTCCCCGGGACACTGCCACAACCTCTAAAGACAGGAGGCACCAAGAACAATGTTCTCGTCACAAAACCATCGGAACGATTCCAAGATACCCGCGTGATCCTAAATTTTTTTTAGTGAAATTTGAGAAGAGAAGAGTCAAAACTCTACGTCAGGATGCCTTACCAGAGCGATGAGGAGACTGGGAAGTAAAACGAATTCCTAAACTCTCCGATATATAATTCCTAAATGACTCAAAACTTTTTTCTAGACACAACTCGGCTGCTAATAACGATCAAGCAATGGGGGCTCCTAAGGTCGGGGAAGGCTCTGATTACCAACTTGTAACACCCTCGATGCGGCTATATCTCCCACGTGTCGAGGCACGACTTAGAGGCATAACTTTATTGAAAGCAATGTCGCAAGTTAGGCAATCTTCACAACATCCCATGTAATATAGATAATAAAAAGGGGAGATACATAGTTGGCTTACACTCGTCACGTCAATCAAAGTATGTAAATAGCATTACAACATTCAAACACTCATGGCCCGACTACGGCGCCAAAATAAAAGATAACCCAACATGCGACACGGTCCCGATCACCCCAACTGGGAACCACTACTGATCATCAGGGAAAGACACGTAGTAACGGCGTGAGTCCTCGTCGAATTCCCACTTGAGCTCAAGCGCGTCATCTGGAGCAGAATCATCAGGCCGTGCATATGGTTTGGAAGTAATCTGTGAGCCACAGGGACTCAGCAATCTCGCACCCTCGCGATCAAGACTATTTAAGCTTAATAGGTAAGGCAAGGATAATATGTGGAGCTGCAGCAAGTGACTAGCATATATGGTGGCTATCCTGTTCGCAAAAGAGAGCGAGAAGAGGAGGCAAAGCACGAACGAGTAACTAAAGGACAACCTGCGCAAGCATTACTCCAACACCGTGTTCACCTCCCGGACTCCGCCGAGAATAGACCATCACGGTAACTCACACTGTTGATTCATTTTAATTAAGTTAAGGTTCAAGTTATCTACAATCGGACATTAACAAATTCCCATCTGCCCATAACCGCGGGCACGGCTTTCGAAAGTTCAAATCCCTGCAGGGGAGTCCCAACTTAGCCCATGACAAGCTCTCACGGTCAACGAAGGAATAGACCTCCTCCCGAGACAATCCGATCAGACCCGGTATCTCGGTTCTACAAGACAACTCCGATAATGGTAAAACAAGTCCAGCAACACCACCCGCTGTGCCGACAAATCCCGATAGGAGCTGCACATATCTCGTTCTCAGGGCACACCGGATAAGCTAAGCGTACGGGAGCCAACGTAACCCAAGTTTCCAAGGGACGGCCCCGCACGGTGCTCTAGGTTGGACCAACGCTCAGAGGAGCACTGGCCTGGGGGGTTTAAAATAAGATGACCCTTTGAGTCCGCGAAACCCAAGGGAAAAGGCTAGGTGGCAAATGGTAAAACCAAGGTTGGGCATTGCTGGAGGAGTTCCATTCAAGGTGGACTGTCAAGGGGTTCCCATTATAACCCAACCACGTAAGGAACGCAAAATCCGGGAACATAACACCGATATGACGGAACCTAGGGCGGCAAGAGTGCAACAAAACACTAGGCGAGAGGCCGAGCCTTCCACCCTTTACCAAGTATATAGATGCATTAAGATAACAAGATAATATAATGATATCCCAACAAGAAAATAATGTTCCAACAAGGAACGGTCTCCAAACTTCACCTGCAACTAGCAACGCTAAAAGAGGGGCTGAGCAAAGCGGTAACATAGCCAATCAACGGTTTGCTAGGACATGGTGGGTTATAGGTTTGACATGGCAATTTGGGAGGCATGATAAGCAAGTGGTAGGCATCATAGCATAGGCATAGCAAAAGAGCGAGCATCTAGCAAAGCAAAGATAGTAGTGATTTCGAGGGTATGATCATCTTGCCTGCGAAGTTGTCAGAGTTGACTGGATCCTTGAAAGCAAACTCAACGGGCTCCTCATTAGTGAACTCGTCTCCCGGCTCTACCCAAACAAGACAAACAAGGAACAAGGGCACAATCAACCACGTGCAAACTCAAACAACATGATGCAAAGATGGTATGCTATGCGGGATGCAATATGTGATGCATATGCAAGATTTGACAAGGAATGCATGAACCTGGCCTCAACATGGGAATCCATGTGTGCCACTGGAAAGATGAGATGAAATCGCTTGAAAACGATATAAAGAACACCGGAATCGGAGTTACGGTTTGGAAATGGCAAGCAATTCAAATGTGACCACGTTCTGCGATTTACAGCAAGTAGCCATCTAAATGCAACAAGATGAACATGCTGCAGCACCCAAACATGGCATAAAAATACATGTCAGGGATCCATTCATGATGCTTAACAAAAGACTATCACTGAGCTACGGCCAATTCATCCATTAACAGGTTCAAACAAGCGTGGCAAAAAAGCATTTGGCAAACAGATTTCAGACTTAGTGAAATTAACACTTGTCTGGAATTTCAGATCAGATAGCACTCTTTGGAGCAAGAAAACTATATGCTACAGGACCTGAACATGGCAAAGTAAAGCATGGCATGGAGCTACTCAAATAGCTTACCAAAAGTCCCTTAGTGACCTTGAGACAAAAGGGATCAGAAAATACATTTGCAGGCATGTGAACATGGCAAAAACATAATCAGTTCTCAGACTTAGTGAAAACTGGAGCATGCTGAAACAGATATCAAGTAGGCATGTTTACGAGCTCGATGCACTCACTACAGAGCAAGTCATGACAATCTAAGCATACACGTGTGAATAAAGGAAGTGTTAGGGATAGAATTTGCGCGGGAGGTTAATTTCCCCGGGCTCATAAGGATGAGCTTGTTCCAAGAAAATAGGAAAGAGCACACGTGTGAAGTTTGAATTCCAACTCATTTAAATTTAATTCAAATGAGTGTGAGAAGGAAGTCGGTATTCGATAGGTCCAAAAATGTTGGGGATTTTGTTAGAGCTCCGGAAAATGGTGAAAGAATTATTGGCAAGACTAGAGAGTCGAAACTTGAAGAAGAAGAAAAAGGCCAAGGGATTTAATATGCAAGTGTTTACGGGTGATTCCAAAACAATGGAATTTTAAATATAGCTCCCTAATAACGGGAGGATATGTTATAAAGAGAATCACCATGTGAATTCCCTCGGTTTAAATGGACCAAAGATCCATTCAATTTATTTAGAGAGTTTTAGTTAGCTTTGAGAAAAGATGGCATGATGACATGATGCAATGCACATGATGCAACGAACCAAACAAATCTCACGACGAAACCCGGAAACCCTGGAAGGCATCTGAAGCTCCGGTCTTGGGGCGTTACAAGGCAAGATTTCTCGAAGGATCAGCAAGGTACGCTAAGGTTTCGAGGACGGATTTGCGTACCTGAGCAAGTAGACCTGAGAAAGAAGATCTTGGCAGAAGCACACGAATCTTCGTATTCAATTCACCCAGGAGGTACCAAAATGTACGAAGACCTTCGCCAGATATTTCGGTGGGATGGAATCAAGAAAGACATCGCATACTTTGTCACTTGCTGCGATATATGCAACAAAGTTAAGGCGGAACACCAGTAATCCACCGGACTCCTCCAAGCCCTACTCGTCTCGCAATGGAAGTGGGATGATGTCTGGATGGATTTCATCACATGCCTACCAAGGACTCACCGAGGCAATGATGCAGTATGGGTCGTGGTGGACATGCTGACAAAGGTAGCTCACTTCATTCCCATCCGAACCACCTATCAAGATGATCAACTCGCATAGTTATATGTGTCCAGGACTGTCGATTTGCATGGAGTGCCAAGAAGAATTACTTTAGACCGAGGTTCTCTCTTTACCTCGGCATTTTGGTCACGTCTCCACCAGGCCTTGGGGACTGCCCTGAAATATAGCATAGCCTATCATCATCAGAAAGACATGCAGACTGAATGAGTAAATCAGATACTCGAAGATATGCTCCGAGCATGTGCTTTGGCCCAAGGACCCAAGTGGGAAGATTGTCTACCGTATGCTGAGTTCTCCTACAACAACAGTTTCCAGACCAGCCTGAAGATGTCACCTTATGCAGCTCTGTATGGCCGTAAGTGCCGCACTCCACTAAACTGGTCTCAAACTAGAGATAGCCGCATTTTTAGAACTGATTTAATGATGGAGGCTGAAAAGCAAGTCAAGGAGATCCGAGATAGACTGCAATGGCTAAGTCCAGACAGAAGAGTTATTATGATGCAAAGCACCATCAGATCAGTTTTGAACCCGGAGAGCATGTGTATCTCCGAGTCACACCCATGAAAGTAGTCAAGAGATTTCAGACCCGAGGAAAACTGACACCCAGATATATTGGTCCGTTCCCAGTCATGTCCAGAGTTAGAACAGTTGCTTATCGGTTGGAATTGTCAGGTGCACAATGTTTTTCATGTCTCACAGCTAAGAAGGTGTATCTCGCCACTTGAGAAAAGGACTGATATGGCAGAGATAGAACTTTCTAAGGATTTAACCTATGAGGAGAGACCGATCAGAATATTGGATGAGACAGAAAGAGTCACTCGCAGTAAAGTGATAAAGTTTTATAAGGTTCAGTGGGAGCATCACACCGAGGAAGAAGCAACCTGGGAAAGAGAGGAATTTTTAAGGACATCGTACCTAGAATTGTTTTCCCGAGCAACCGAATCTCGAGGACGAGATTCATCCTAAGTGGGGGAGGTTTGTGACAGCCTGGTTTTTGCCTTCTCTCTTTTTTCCGGACTTCATTTGCCTCTGCTTTGAATTTGGGTTTTTGAATCAATTCAAATGGACTTAAACACTTGGGAATGTCCTTGATTTTAATCCAAGTGACCCTTCTCTCTCAATACCATCATTATTTCTCTAAAAAATCCCCAAAATAATCTAAGGAATTTTTCATAAAAGAAAAATATTCATTTTCTTCTCTGAAATTCAATTTAGAAACTTGTGCTCCAAAGCAACCCTCATTTTTCTTGCTCCCAAAAATCTGAGAAAATTCTCAAATATTCTTTGGACCTTGGCACACCTCCCTGAGCAAAAATATTGCATTAGTTTTTGGAATACTTTTGCTATAGAAAATCATTTCTGTTCTGGCCCCAAAATGCATTTTGCACAACAAGTGTATTTTTCCTTGATCCAATGAGGCTGATTATTCTTGAGCCTCATTACCCTCCTAAGAAAAGCTTAACTCCAAAAGATTAGCCCTAATCTCCTTCTAGAAGCTATACAAACTTGGCGACCAAGTTTCTGTCCAGAAACTTGTGAAGAAGCTCTAGTCTCATTTGGTCGGCCTGGCAGTGTGCCATCACCCCTCTTAGACCTAACACTGCACGAAAAACACACCAGACATGGTTTGGCATCGCGTGGGTGTTGTTTTGACCATGCCAGCATGGTGACCGTGTGAAGACACGGCCCTGGCAACGCGTCCGACGTGCTTTGCACTGCGCCCGCATGTCTGTTCAGCACGTGCTCATTCTAGAGCTTGCCGACGACTGCCGCACCGTGCCACCGCCTTCATCTCATCGCCCTTGACCCCTCTTGCCGCTCGCCGATGCCGGAGCAGCCACAACAAGCACCAGCACGTCGCGGCCAAAGCCACAGTGCACCCATGCCCCTGTCTTCTTCTCCCACTGCCTCATATGCTCGTCTTCGAGCTTCACAGTGCCCGCATGAGCACTAAAGCTTTGCCCCCTCATAACTGGCACTCCTCGTCGCCATGCACCGCTTCCAGAGAGCTCCGGTGGAGCCACGTGCCCCCACCCCCCTACGCCTGTGAATCCGGACCCCTCCAGCCTCTTTGAGCACTCCAAACTCACTGCACACCTCCACAAACCCGTAGCATAGCCGTAGCCCGGCCGAGTAGGCCTCTGGCCGCCATCCCCGACCATAGCTCGTCGGCAATCCCCACAACCCCTCCCCCTCACTCCGATGCCCGTCGAGCTCAATCCACTCCTCAGGCGACTCACTAGTGGCTCACTGGTGCCATGCGTACCCATAGGATCCCCTGGTGCAGCCCCACGTCGCCGTTGTACTCAACTCCGGTGAGCTCTGCTTTCTGCAGCCGCTGGAGAAGTCTGTTCCGACCCCGTCTGACCACCTCTAGCCAAGCCACGGGTACATGCAGTTGCGCGAGTATCTCCTCTATCCATCCACCCCTCTCGGTCTGGCCATTGGGACCTCCTCACCGGAGAACGCGCCAGTGGAGCTCCGCCCGTCTCTGTTTCTCTCTCTCACTCTCCCCCGACCTGACGCGTGGGGCACACTGTCAGCCTCACTGCTCACACCCGAAGTGGTATGAGTGGAGGCATATTCCAGGAATACTCCATTGATGTCTACTACGGAACCTTCTTCTTGTATACGTTGTTGGGCCCCAAGTGTAGAGGTTTGTAGGACAGTAGCAAATTTCCCTCAAGTGGATGACCTAAGGTTTATCAATCCGTGGGAGGCATAGGATGAAGATGGTCTCTCTCAAACAACCCTGCAACCAAACAACAAAGAGTCTCTTGTGTCCCCAACACACCCAATACAATGGTAAGTTGTATAGGTGCACTAGTTCAGCGAAGAGATGGTGATAGAAGTGCAATATGGATGATAGATATAGGTTTTTGTAATATGAAAATACAAAAAACAGCAAGGTAACTAATGATAAAAGTGAGCACAAACAGTATTGCAATGCGTTGAAACAAGGCCTAGGGTTCATACTTTCACTAGTGCAAGTTCTCTCAACAATAATAACATAATTGGATCATATAACTATCCCTCAACATGCAACAAAGAGTCACTCCAAAGTCACTAATAGTGGAGAACAAATGAAGAGATTATTGTAGGGTACGAAACCACCTCAAAGTTATTCTTTCTGATCGATCTATCATAGAGTTCGTACTAGAATAACACCTTAAGACACAAATCAACCAAAACCCTAATGTCACCTAGATACTCCAATGTCACCTCAAGTATCCATCGGTATGATTATACGATATGCATCACACAATCTCAGATTCATCTATTCAACCAACACAAGGAACTTAAAAGAGTGCCCCAAAGTTTCTACCGGAGAGTCAAGACGAAAACGTGTGCCAACCCCTATGCATAAGTTCACGAGGTCACGGAACTCGCAAGTTGATCACCAAAACATACATCAAGTGGATCACGTGATATCCCATTGTCACCACAGATAAGCACATGCAAGGCATACATCAAGTGTTCTCAAATCCTTAAAGACTCAATCCGATAAGATAACTTCAAATGGAAAACTCAATTCATCACAAGAGAGTAGAGGGGGAGAAACATCATAAGATCCAACTATAATAGCAAAGCTCGCGATACATCAAGATCGTACCACCTCAAGAACACGAGAGAGAGAGATCAAACACATAGCTACTGGTACATACCCTCAGCCCGAGGGTGAACTACTCCCTCCTCGTCATGGAGAGCGCTGGGATGATGAAGATGGCCACCGGAGAGGGATTCCCCCCTCTGGTACGATGCCGGAACGGGTCTAGATTGGTTTTCGGTGGCTACGGAGGCTTCTGGTGGCGGAACTCCCGATCTATTCTACCCCCCGATGTTTTTAGGGTATATGGACATATATAGGCGAAAGAAGTCGGTCAGGGGAGCCACGAGGGTGGGGGCGCGCCCAGGGGGTAGGGCGCACCTCCCCGCCTCATGGCTTTGTCGAAGCTTCCCTGACGTCTACTCCAAGTCTCCTGGATTGCTTCCGTTCCAAAAATAACTCTCTCGAAGGTTTCATTCCGTTTGGACTCCATTTGACATTCCTTTTCTTCGAAACACTGAAATAGGCAAGAAAACCGCAATTTGGGCTAGGCCTCTGGTTAACAGGTTAGTCCCAAAAGTGATATAAAAGTGTATAATAAAGCCCATAAACATCCAAAACAGATAATATCATAGCATGGAACAATCAAAAATTATAGATACGTTGGAGACGTATCAGCATCCCCAAGCTTAATTCCCGCTCGTCCTTGAGTAGGTAGATGATAAAAACAGAATTTTTGATGTGGAATGCTACCTAACATATTTATCAATGTAATTCTCTTTATTGTGGCAAGAATATTCAGATCCATAAGATTCAAGATAAAAGTTTAATATTGACATAAAAATAATAATACTTCAAGCATACTAACTAAGCAATTATGTCTTCTCAAAATAACATGGCCAAAGAAAATTCATCCCTACAAAATCATATAGTCTGGTCATGCTCCATTTTCGTCACACAAGAATGCTCTCATCATTCACAACCCCGATGACAAGCCAAGCAATTGTTTCACACTTTAGTAATCTCAAACTTTTTTCAACTTTCACGCAATAGATGAGCGTGAGCCATGGATATAGCACTATGGGTGGAATAGAATATGATGATGGAGGTTATGTGGAGAAGACTAAAAGGAGAAAGTCTCACATTGACGAGGCTAATCAACGGGCTAGGGAGACGCTCATCTATTGATGTCAACGCAAGGAGTAGGGATTGGCATGCAACAGATGCACTAGAGCTATATATGTGTGAAAGCTCAACAAAAGATACTAAATGGGTGTGCATCCAACTTGCTTGCTCACGAAGACCTAGGGCATTTGAGGAAGCCCATTGTTGGAATGTACAAGCCAAGTTCTATAATGAAAAATTCCCATTAGTATATGAAAGTGACAAAACAAGAGGCTCTCTATCATAAAGATCATGGTGCTACTTTGAAGCACAAGTGTGGAAAAAAGGATAGTAGCATTGCCCCTTTTTATTTCTTTTTTTCTCTTTTTTTTCTTTTTCTATTTTAGGCCTTTCTTTTTTATTTGGCCTTTCTTTTTTTTACTTTTTTTGGGACAATGTTGTATTAATGATGATCATCACACTTCTATTTATTTACAACTCAATGATTACAACTCAATACTAGAACAAAATATGACTCTATATGAATGCCTCCGGTGGTGTACCGGGATGGGCAATGAATCAAGAGTGACATGTATGAAAAATTATGAACCTTGGCTTTGCCACAAATACGATGTCAACTACATGATCATACAAGGCAATATGACAATGATGAAGCGTGTCATGATGAACGGAACAGTGGAAAGTTGCATGGCAATATATCTTGGAATGGCTATGGAAATGCTATAATAGGTAGGTATGGTGGCTGTTTTGAGGAAGATATAAGGAGGTTTATGTGTGACAGAGCTTATCATATCATGGGGTTTGGATGCATCAGCGAAGTTTGCACCAACTCTCATGGTGAGAAAGGGCAATGCACGGTACCGAAGAGGCTAGCAATGATGGAAGGGTGAGAGTGCGTATAATCCATGGACTCAACATTAGTCATAAAGAACTCACATACTTATTGCAAAAATCTACAAGTCATCAAAAACCAAGCATTACACGCATGCTCCTAGGGGGATAGATTGGTAGGAAAAGACCATCGCTCGTCCCCGACCGCCACTCATATGGATGAGAATCAAAGAACACCTCATGTTTCAAATTTGTCACACAACGTTTACCATACGTGCATGCTACGGGAGTTGCAAACTCCAACACCAGTATTTCTCAAATTCACAATTACACAACTAGCACAACTTTAATATTATCATCTTCATATCTCAAAACAATCATCAAGTATCAAACTTCTCATAGAATTCAATGCACTCTATATGAAAGTTTTTATTATACCCATCTTGAATGCCTATCATATTAGGACTAGTTTCATAACCAAAGCAAATTACCGTGCTGTTTAGGACTCTCAAAATAATATAAGTGAAGCATGAGAGTTCATCTATTTCTACAAAATAAAACCACCATTGTGCTCTAAAAAGATATAAGTGAAGCACTAGAGCAACGACAAACTACTCCGAAAGATATAAGTGAAGATCAATGAGTAGTCGAATAATTATGCAACTATGTGAAGACTCTCGAACATTTAAGAATTTAAGATCTTGTTATTTTATTAAAGCAGCAATCAAAACAAAAGAAAATAAAATGACGCTCCAAGAAAAACACATATCATGCGGTGAATAAAAATATAGCTCCAAGTAAAGTTACCGATGAACGAAGACGAAAGAGGGGATCCCTTCCGGGGCATCCCCAAGCTTAGGCTTTTGGTTGTCCTTGAATATTACCTTGGGGTGCCTTGGGCATCCCCAATCTTAGGCTCTTTCCACTCCTTATTCCATAGTCCATCGAATCTTCACCCAAAACTTGAAAACTTCACAACACAAAACTTAACAGAAAACTCGTAAGCTCCGTTAGTATAAGAAAATAAATCACCACTTAGGTACTGTTGTGAACTCATTCTAAATTCATATTGGTGTAATATCTACTGTATTCCAACTTATCTATGGTTCATACCGTCCGATACTACTCATAGATTCATCAAAATAAGCAAACAACACATAGAAAACAGAATCTGTCAAAAACAGAACAGTCTGTTGTAATCTGTTTGTTTCGAATACTTCTGTCGCTCCAAAAATTCTGAAATAAATTTGTGGACCTGAGGAATTTGTATATTAATAATCTGAAAAAATAATCAACCTAACCGCACTCTCCAGTAAAAATGGCAGCTAATCTCGTGAGCGCAAACGTTTCTGTTTTTTACAGCAAGATCGCAAAGACTTCACCCAAGTCTCCCCAAAGGTTCTACTTGGCACAAACACTAATTAAAACATAGAACCACATCTAAACAGAGTCTAGATTAATTATTTATTACTAAACAGGAGCAAAAAGCAAAGAACAAAAATAAATCGGGTTGCCTCCCAACAAGCGCTATCGTTTAACGCCCCTGGCTAGGCATGATGATTTCGATGATGCTCATATGAAAGATACGAATTGAAACATAAAGAGAGCATCATGAAGAATGTGACTAGCACATTTAAGTCTAACGCACTTCCTACGCATAGGGATTTTGTGAGCAAACAACTCGTGGGAACAAGAATCAACTTGCATAGGAAGGTAAAACAAGCAAAACTTCAAGATTTTCAACATGTAGAGAGGAAACTTGATATTATTGCAACTCCTACAAGCATATATTCCTCCCTCATAATAATTTTCTGTAGCATCATGAATGAATTCAACAATATAACCATCACACAAAGCATTGTTTTCATGATCCAAAAGCATAGAAAATTACTACTCTCCACATAAGCAAAATTCTTCTCATTCATAATAGTGGGAGCAAACTCAACAAAATAACTATCATGTGAGGCATAATCCAATTGAAAATTAAAATCATGATGACAAGTTTCATGGTTATAATTATTCTTTATAGAATACAAGTCATCACAATAATCATCATAGGTAGCAACTTCCTTCTCATAATCAATTGGAACCTCTTCCGAAATAGTGGAATCATTACTAAATAAAGTCATGACCTCTCCAAATCCACTTTCATAATTATCACAATAAGATTCAACACCTTCCAAAATAGTGGGATCATTACTTACTAAAGTTGACACTCTTCCAAACCCACTTTCATCAATATAATCATCATAAATAGGAGGCATGCTATCATCATAATAAATTTGCTCATCAAAACTTGGGGGGACAAAAATATCATCTTCATCAAACATAGCATCCCCAAGCTTGTGGCTTTGCATATCATTAGCATCATAGATATTCAAGGAATTTATACTAACAACATTACAATCGTGCTCATCATACAAAGATTTAGTGCCAAACATTCTAATGCATTCTTCTTCTAACATTTTGGCACAATTTTTGAAATCCTTATTTTCATGAAAGATATTAAAAATATGAAGCATATGTGGTACCCTTTAAGGGAGTCCTGTACTAAGGGGTCCTCGGGCGTCCGACCTGTTATCCATGGGCCAGACTTATGGGCTGTGAAGACATGAAGGCCGAAGACTATACCTGTGTCCGAATTGGACTCTCCTGGGCGTGGAAGGCAAGTTTGGCGACCGACTATGAAGATTCCTTCTTATCTAAACGACTCTATGTAACCCTAGATTCCCTCCCCGGTGTCTATATAAATTGGAGGGGTTAGTCCGAAAAGGATATATTCATTACCATAGTCATACATGCTAGGATTCTAGGGTTTAGCCATCACGATCTCATGGTAGATCAACTCTCGTAATACTCATTGTTGGTGTCAAAACCGGCGGATCTCAGGTAGGAGGTCTCGAACTATGCGTCTAAGGCGGATAGTAACAGGAGGCATGGGACACAATGTTTTACCCAGGTTCGGGCCCTCTTGATGGAGGTAAAACCCTACGTCCTGCTTGATTTATTCTTGATGATATGAGTATTACAAGAGTTGATCTACCACGAGATCGGAGAGGCTAAACCCTAGAAGCTAGCCTATGGTATGACTGTATGTTGTTCTACGGACTAAAACCCTCCGGTATATATAGACACCGGAGGGGGCTAGGGTTACACAAGGTCGGTTAAAAAGGAGGAGATATACATATACATATTGCCTAGCTTGCCTTCCACGCCAAGTAGAGTCCCATCCGGACACGGGATGAAGTCTTCAATCTTGTATCTTCGTAGTCCAACAGTCCGGCCAAAGGATATAATCCAGCTGTCCAGAGACCCCCTAATCCAGGACTCCCTCAGTAGCCCCTGAACCAGGCTTCAATGACGATGAGTCCGGCGCGCAGTGTTGTCTTCGGCATTGCAAGGCGGGTTCCTCCTCCGAATACACCACAGAAGAGTTTCAATACGAGGATAGTGTCCGACCCTGAAAAATAAGTTCCACATACGACCGTAGAGAGAATAATATTTCCACAAATCTAATCTGCTGACACATTTCGGTAGCATGACATCACGCCATGGCCCGGTAATTATTCAAACCGTTTTTCCCTTAACCAGCCCCACACATAACACGAGGCGGTTTCTTGACACGTCTTGTCAAAGCAGAGATCGTGTTCCCCTTATTACGGGATTCTCATCAATACAGACATGGGTAACCCAACCGCTCCTAGGACTCCTAGATTTTAGGCAAGTCCCAAATGGCCACGAGGAGGACGCTTGATATTCACCCTCTTTATAGAAGGGACAAGGATTTTACTTTTTTCCTCCCGTGCTCAATCGAATCGTTCCCCTGCCTCGAGTTCTAGCCCAAAGCCCAGATTAGGTGCTTCGGACCTTCAATTATGTCCAGATCCAGCCTCTAGGGCTGGTGGATGCCCTCCTCCATCATGGAAGAGGATATCAAGAAGTTGAGGGAGGCAAGATACCTGACCGCCGAAGTTTCGCATCGGCTGCCTGCCCGAGGGCAGGTCGTCCCTACTCCTGAACCCAATGAAGATGTCGTGTTCATCTCCCACTTCCTCCGAGGACTAGGCCTCACTCTGGATCCCTTCGTTAGGGGTTTGATGTTCTATTACGGGCTAGATTTCCACGATCTAGCCTCGGATTCCCTTCTTCACATCTCGACATTTATTGTCGTATGTGAGGCCTTCCTCCGCATTACCCCTCACTTCGGCCTGTGGCTCAAGACCTTTGATGTGAAGCCGAAGACGGTCGAGGGGCAGCATGCAACATGCGGAGGTGCATTAATAAGCAAGATCACTGGAGATCCATGGCCAAAGGGTTCCTTTCCAGAGGTGTCCGGATTATGGCAACGGGAATGGTTCTACGTCACCACTCCCAGAAGTGCCAAGTGGGTAGCTTCCCCCACCTTTCGCTCGGGCCCTCCACCACAACTGATGTCATGGATCAGCAGGGGGCTGAGCTGGGGTCCAGCCAAGGATGTGCCCATACTACAGAGCCGCATCCGAGATCTCTTCGAGGGAGATTTTAGTTTGGTTATGGTAGTGCAAGTCATGCTGGTTCGTCGAGTCCAGCCTTGCAAACGCCGACCCCTCCGTATGTGGGAATTCAACCCGAAAGGACCGCACACTATCAGAACTTCCTCGGCCTGACGCACGAGGAGTTGTACAAATCGTTCTTCGGACCCCAAGTAGAGTGTCCGGACACTACCGAGGATGTGGGCCTAAGCAGCAACCGCACTGCGGCCCAAGTAAGTAATACCACGGCCGAACACACCGCCTTTTTATTTATCATGACATCATTCTGAAGAGTCGCTCTTTGACCAGGACTGGATAGCAAAGGCGAAGATGATCTGGTGTTCGGCCCCCTTCCTGAAGGCTTGGACAATCCGGTGCTGGAAAATATGCTCGAGCCAGCACCCTGCCCGGTGCCCTCAAAGGAAGATGAAGGGGGGAATAAAGAGGGCGAAACCGGGCCTCCACCGCTACCTATTCCAACTGAGGGAATGAGCGTCTCTGTGAGGGAGGATAACCAAGGGGAAGAATCTGACGTTCCCTCGCCCCGGGGGAGGAAGAGGACTACCTCTGAAGATCCGGAAACCAAAGTTTCCAAACGGGAGAAGAAAACTTCACCAGAGGGTCCTGCCTTGGAGGGTGCTCTTGCCGCACAAAGTCCGTGCAGGGATCAGCCCTCTAACGAGCTGTAAGTAATCAAAAAGTATTTAGTAGTGAAGATATACTACCTACCTTTGAGGAAAATGACCGAAGCATTTATCTTGCAGTTCGGATCTTAGCCCTTCTCAGCAGAGCTCATCTTCGGGGGATCTTCTTCCGGAGATGATGGAGAGCGAAACGCCTCCCCCGGATTCCTCGGCTCAAGAAGTGGGCGACCTTGAAGTGTCGTCGCGGAGGGTCACTCCAGATCCGGTGATGCCAGAAGATAATCCTATGGTCGCCTGAAGTCCCAGTATCCGGCTCTTGAAGAGAGCAACCAAAAGAATCTGGCACCGTCTATTATGCGGTCGAACGCACTGAGGGATCTGCTAGAGCGAGCCACTATCTCATAAGAGCACCGTACATTGATGGGTACGGCGATTGAAAGGATTTCGTCCGCCAAAAGCAGGTTGCATGAAGCCTTTATGAGTCTACTGACGGGCTTTGAGGTACGTGAAATGATATACATTTGTGATAGTACCGCACATTTTTAGGTGTGCCCTGTGTAGATAGTAGCCCCTGAGACTCTGGTTGTCATCGAGAATGGCGGCGAACAGAGGATCATAGTCCCAGGTAATAACCAGACTGCCTTTATGTGCAGGTGTATGAAGCTCCGGTGGCTAGCCGGACTGATGGGGTTGCCGAACTAAAGCGGCGAATGGATGCGGCGGATGCCGACATCAAGCTTGTTAACAAGCGGCTTGACGAGGCATAGGGTAGGTGATGTTTATAGTGAATGTCATATAGTAAGAGCAGCGTGATGCCAGTATCTTTAACATGTTGTGACTGCAGATGGAGCTGCCACCGTGGAGGCCCTTTGGGCGGAGCTTGCCCGAGCCAAGGAGCAAGCAAGGAGTTGTAATGCGGCCGCTTTGAAGGCGGCCGAAGAGTTGAGATCCGAGAAGGCCGCGTATAGCGAGAGCAAAGAGAAAATGGCCAAAATGGTTGTGAAGTTAAAAGACACTGCCGACCGCTGCCAGTTTCTTGAAGAAGAAAACCGGGTGAAGGCTACGGACCTCGAAAAGGCCACAATGGCGACCAAAGACACCCGCTCTGCAATGAGAGCAAAGAAGGAGGAACTGCGTGAAGCCGGGGACATTGTGGCTGGGAAGCCCTTTATGCTGCGGAGGAAGTTCGTAGATCCGCGGTATGCCCCTCTGGATCGACTGTGGAGTTCGGCCGACGCATATCTGGACTTGGCGGTGAGCACTGTCGATGCGGCCGAATACTTCCGAGATCAAACAGATCGTGAAGTGGACACGCTATTCTGGTCGCAATTTGACGTTCCAGAGCGTCCGCTTCCATTAACTGACCAGCTTCCCGAATGGGCCGAACTCAATAGATTGTCCGGACTCGCCATGAGGTCTGTCGTGGATCATCTGTGGCCGGAAAGGCCAAGCCGAACAACTATTTTAGCTTGGTGCAGCAGTTCCTTGGTGCGGTGCCATGCATTAATGCGATGAAGAGGTCGGCGTGCATAGAAGGCTTGCGAATGGCCCTTGCCCGTGTCAAAACATACTGGGCGGAGATGGATGCCACCACTGTCGCGGCGCAGGGTTCGGCCATAGGCCGAGTGGCTGTCGAGCACTATTTTGAAGAAGTTCTTGAGGGCGCTCGTTCGGTAGAGGCCCGGTGCTCAAAGAATGTTATGTTTGAGTGACATGTATTCCCATTGTAAAAACAACGTTTTATTGAATTTATCAAGGCTGTATTTATACTTTTGCCCGAAAGTATTGTGATGCCTCCTGTGCGGCCGTTTATGTATACATGTATGTAACCTGACAGATTGCAGTCGTCGGCTTCAGCCCCCACGCATATAATGCGGGGGTGTTCGCAGAAGACACATATTCACACTTAATCCAACGTCTTGGTCCTAATAAGGAGGTGATAGCGCCGCGAACTAGGCAACCGGACTATAATGCTTTAACACTTTCACTTAGCCATAGGAGTTTGACAGTGGGGCTACTATATAGCCCCTGGTGGCTCTGCACTCATCCGGATTCGGGGTGCGTACATGCCTGGCCGGGAATCGGCCCTTCGTTAATGTGGAGGAATCCCGAATATTCCGATAGGTCATCGAGTGGTTGACCAGTCTCACGCTATATCATGACAGTCATTTTTCGGCTTTCTCTACTGAGGTGCTCGTCCGGATAAACCAGGGTACAATTGTAGTAGTTCTCCTAGTGCCGCCTTAGCCGATAGAGCGGAATGTAAGGCAGCAAAACACAGGAGCCGGGCAAACCCAACATTTGACCAAAGACATGATTCGGAGCTGATGCATATAAGGCCAAACTCGCAACGCCGAACACTCCCTAAGGTATTCGGTCTTTTATGGTGTAAACTGGGCCTAAACAATGCCCTTTGTAATAAGCCCCTGGTGTCCAGGTACATGCATTATTCTGATGTGGCCACATGCCAAGACGTCAGCATCCTTCTCAGTTGTACTAAGAATTCAAGGGATGTGTAGCAACAAGAGATAGTAAAAAAGGTTTACACAGGGTCTTAATCTAAAAAGAATCCTTGGAACGGGTCCCTGCTGCACGTCTGCGCCCGTGTCTCCGTTGTGCTGTATCCTGGACGGGTGTAGCACGATGGTCATCTGTAAAAGAGAGGAACTTAGTTGAAAAGTTGTCACGCAAAAAGGTAGGTTATACTAAAGAAACCATGTACAATGCAAGATGAGTAAGAGTGAGCCTAATTGCCACTTGTTTGCGCATGTTAAGCCCCTTGTATTGTACTAAGGGTATGGCCATCAAACCTGTATTAATTACATATAGTTGCGCCGGACTTGTCTAACCGTGTCCGTGGTCTTAACGACCTGTCGAATGCTTGAGTTGGTGAGGCCATTTAGTGTGCGGCTACCAAGGCGGCCGCACTGTCTTCGACGCTCAAGGAACGCTCAATATTTCCATTTACTATAATGATGCCGCGTGGACCGGGCATCTTAAGCATGAGGGAAGCGTAATGCGGTATTGCATTAAAGCGAGCAAAAGCTTCGCATCCGAGTAGTGCTTGATAGCCACTTTGGAACGGAGCGATGTGGAAGGTTAAATTTTTGCTGCGGAAGTTATCGGGGAAGCCGAATATAACCTCTAGTAGCAGGGAGACCTTGGAATGAGCCTCTGGACCTGGCGTTACTCCTTTAAAGGTAGCATTGCTGCGGCAAATATTTGTTAGGTCTATCCCCATTTTGCGGGCTGTGTCCTGATATATCAGATTTAAACTGCCGCCGCCGTCCATCAGGACTCGTGTGAAGTGGTATCCGTCAATTATTGGTTCTAATACCAAGGCAGCCCATCCTACATGCCGGATACTTGCCGAGTAATCCCGATGGTCGAAGGTGATCGGTTGGGACGACTAGTGGCGGAGCTCTGTGGTGATAGGCCCTCGGGCATGTCTTTCTAGGGGTGCCGCTTTGTTTTTCCCCTTTAACACGTGTAACACGTTGACTGTTTTGACTTCTAGTGGGAATTTCTTCTGTTCCCCCATGCTTTTCTTGCGAGGCTCATCCTCATCTTCGCTTGGTGTATCCTGCCCCTTGTGCTCGGCGTTGAGCTTGCCGGACTGTTTGAAGACCCAACATTCTCTGTGGGTATGATTTGCAGGTTTATTAGGGGTGCTATGGATCTGACATATTTAGTCCAGAATTTTGTTTAGGATGGACAGTTCGTGTCTGTTGCCTTTGAAGGGCGGCTTTTGCTGACCTGGTCGAGAGCTTCTGAATCCGGCGTTTACCGCCGTGCTCTTCGGGCTGTCTTCCTTATTTCGGCGCTTATTTTTGCTGTGTCGTGATTTCCCATTTCCATCCCTGACTTCGGATGTACTTGGGTCGCTGGTGCTGCATCGGGCTAACCAGCTGTCCTCGCCCGCACAAAAGCGGGTCATGAGGCTTGTTAATGCTGCCATTGTTCGCGGCTTTTCTTGGCCGAGGTGTCTGGCAAGCCATTTGTCTCGATCGCTATGCTTGAAAGCTGCTAAGGCTTCGGCGTCCGGACAGTCGACTATTTGGTTCTTTTTAGTAAGAAACGTGTTCCAAAGCTTTCGGGCTGACTCTCCGGGCTGTTGAGTTATATGACTCAAATCGTCTGCATCCGGTGGTCGGACATAAGTCCCTTTAAAATTTGCCCGAAAAGCGTCTTCGAGCTCTTCCCAGCTTCCAATGGAGTTTTTGGGGAGGCTTTTAAGCCAGTGCCAAGATGGCCCTTTGAGCTTGAGGGGTAAGTACTTGATGGTGTGGAGATCGTCTCCTCGAGCCATATGGATATGGAGGATGTAGTCCTCAATCCAGACCCCAGGGTCTGTTGTTTCGTCGTACGCCTCTATGTTCACGGGTTTGAATCCCTCTGGAAATTCATGGTCCAACACCTCATTGGTGAAACATAAGGGGTGTGTAGCACCCCTGTATTTGGGTGTACCATGGTGTTCGGATGTATGTTGTGGTGCATTGCATGCTGGAGCGCGCTTGTGTGGTCCGTAGATGGATCTGGTTGTGCCGTCCTTTTGATGCGAGCCCTCGCGTGGATCGCATACTGGCTTAAGTGCGGCGTCGTTTGCCGCTCTACATTGGCCATGAGGTCGTCTATCCGACCGGATGGCCGTTTTATTTTTTAGTCGCGGAGGATCTAAGGCCTCCTCATCAAATTCAGGTAGCAACTTTCGCTTTGGGTAGCTCTTGGTGTGGCGATTACTGCCGTACTTCGCTGCAGTGTTGAGTACTTCACTCCATCTGATTTTGAGTGTGTCTTGTGCAACCCTGAGCCTTTGCTTCTACTTTTTCAGACTCCTCGCAGTGGCAACCAGCCTTTGATGGCCATTCTGTTGCTCCGGGTGCCTGTCCGGTGTGATGCCGTCCGGACTGTTATCTTCGAGGGGGTTGGGTTGTTCGGCTTGATTTTCCGTGTTGCCGTGGTCGGGCAATGGTTCACCCTGCTCTAACGTTGGGTCTATATGATCGTTATTTCTGCCGAGGCGGGATTTGGAGCGGCGACAACTGCTTCTCGAGGGAACAACCCTTCGCTGCATCCTTCCGTTCCTCGCCGTCATTTTCTTTGGGTGTGTCCACCATGTATACATCATGTGATGAAGTGGGCGTCCAGTGCCCTGTGGGCGGTGGTTCCTGTTCGTCTCCTGCATCGTCGTCCATACCGTTGATGTCTTCGTAGTCGAGGTCCAGCATGTCGGTTAGGTCGTCGATAGTGGCTATTAAGTGGGTGGTGGGTGGGCGGTGAACTTCTCCGTCATCCGCATCCCAATCCTGCCGAACATAGTTTGGCCAGGATTCTCCTGACAAGGAGAGAGACCGTAATGAGTTCAGTATGTCGCCAAAGGGCGAGTGCTGAAAAATATCTGCGGAGGTAAACTTCATGATCGGCGCCCAATCGGATTCGAACGCAGGAGTCCGTGGCCGGAGAAGGATCCGACAGTTCGGCAACACAACTCTCGTGAAAGGTAAGGTCGATATTCGGTTCGATCGCCGCTGAGTATACGGCCTCCATGGCGGGGTCTATCCACCCTTCCATGGATAGCGCAACTGGTTCCGAATTGAGGGTCGGAGTGGTTGCCGGTGCGATCTTCTGAACACTGTCCGATGGTAGAGCTAAATCATACTCATCATGGCCGTGTGGCGCACAAGGCAGGGGCTCGAATCCATCGATGATCAAGTATCCGCGGATATCGGCTGTGTAGTTTAAGCTTCCAAACCTGACCTGGTGGCCAGGGGCGTAACTTTCGATCTGCTCTAGATGGCCAAGCGAGTTGGCCCACAGTGCAAAGTTGCCAAATATGAAGACCTATCCGGGGAGAAAAGTCTCACCCTGGACTGCATCGCTATCGATGATTGAAGGAGCCATCAAGCCTAATGGTGACGACACAGAGGAACTCTCAATGAAAGCACCAATGTCGGTGTCAAAACCGGCGGATCTCGGGTAGGGGGTCCCGAACTGTGCGTCTAAGGCGGATGGTAACAGGAGGCAGGGGACACGATGTTTTACCCAGGTTCAGGCCCTCTTAATGGAGGTAAAACCCTACGTCCTGCTTGATTTATTCTTGATGATATGAGTATTACAAGAGTTGATCTACCACGAGATCGGAGAGGCTAAACCCTAGAAGCTAGCCTATGTTATGATTATATGTTGTTCTACAGACTAAAACCCTCCGGTTTATATAGACACCGGAGGCGGCTAGGGTTACACAAGGTCAGTTACAAAGGAGGAGATATACATATCCGTATTGCCTAGCTTGCCTTGCACGCCAAGTAGAGTCCCATCCGGACACGGGACGAAGTCTTCAATCTTGTATCTTCGTAGTCCAACAGTCTGGCCAAAGGATATAATCCGGCTGTCCGGAGACCCCCTAATCCAGGACTCCCTCACTCATATTCATCAAGATCAATCAAGCAGGAAGTAGGGTATTACCTCCATAGAGAGGGCCCGAACCTGGGTAAACATCATGTCCCCCGTCCTCCTGTTACCATTGATCCTAGACGCACAGTTCGGGACCCCTACCCGAGATCCACCGGTTTTGACACCGACATTGTTGCTTTCATTGAGAGTTCCACTATGCCGTCAACGAAAGGCTCGATGGCTCACCTTGTCCTTAAAGACAACATCACCTCCGGGGGAGCTCTGGCCCCAGGCCAAACCCTCCAGCTGGGCGGCTTTACTATGATCGCCCGTTCGGTCGTTGAGCCAACGATGACCTCTCGGGCCATCGAAAACCCCCTTTGCATCAACTCTGAGCACTCCAAGCAGATGGATCCAATGGAGTTTTCGTCTTTGAACGAACTCCTAGATCGCATGGCCGCTTTGGGAATAACCACAGACTACGATCGGATCAGGCCTAAAACCGATCAAGGAGAAATCGAGACCCTACTGGTTACCCACCAGATTGCGGTAGTCGTGGAGCAGGATGGCGAGTCTTCTTCTATACCGAAGACGGACTATGTTCGGATCGCCTATTAGGAAGAGCCGGATACTCACCCGCGAAAGGATGCGACCAACCCTCCGAACATAGCATCGGACGACGATCCTAAACAATCAGAAGATATTCTGGAACCCGGATTGTTAAGCCCGGAAGGTCGTCAGACTTCGGATAATCGGTCAGGTTGGGGTTCGGATTTAATTCCACCCACCCACCCGGACATAGACGCTCTCATGCGCATAAAATAGAAGCCTCAGGAAACGGTCCACCACTTCTGGGCCAGATTCCTCCTTGTCAAAGACAAGGTAAAAGATTGCCGTGACGAGGACGCAATATCAACGTTCTGTAACAATTGCGCGTACGAAGGAATCCTCAACGCCATCAATAGCCGCCGCATACTGAAATTCACTGACTTAGCAACCATCGTACAAAAGTACAACGCGATGGAGAGCGTCTAGAAAACTCAATCAGCTCGCTGGGAACCGTCAGTCCCAACTCAACTCTCCCTACAGGAAAAAAGGGCGCACCCTCGTGGCACGCCCAGTCCAACAGTCAAGAAACACAAAACCGCTATGCGGCACGGCACCATTCTGATGGGGTGGCTCGATGGCCCATGCAAAATACATACAACACCAGATACCGTGGCAACCCACAGCCTTAGAGCATGTTGGATACTATGACAGATAGCCAAGAGTGGCGAGGACATCCTTATCAAGGACGACCCAGAACGACATCCCTCAGAGGACGATAACTCAAGAGTATTGACGGTCTTTGAGACATTCGCTTTAAACAACAAGCACAAAAGGGCACTTCGCGAGCTCACCGAAGTTTGCCAAATTTCTGAAATAAACCCCTGGAACGACACGGCTATAACATTCAACGCCGGTGATGAACCAAAGTACAGAACAGTACGAGTGCCAGTCGCGTTAGTCCTTAGTCCCATCATGGACAAGTTTTGACTTACCAAGGTCCTCATGGACGGCGGCAGCGGACTAGACCTCATTTATGAGGACACACTCCATAAAATGGAAATAGACAGGAGCCACATCAAGCAAAGTAACACAACCTTCCGAGGAATTATTCCCAGTCGGGAGGCGTGGTGCGCGGGCAAAATCACACTTGACGTAGTATTCGGCACGCGGGAGAACTATTGGTCCGAAGAAATAACTTTCCAAGTGGCCCCTTTCAGCAGCAGATATCATGCCTTGTTGGGGCGGGATGCTTTTACACGCTTTCAGGCCATACCCCATTACGGGTATATGAAGCTCAAAAAGCCCGGACCAAATGGTATAATCACTCTTGTCAGTGATCCGGAGATAGCACTCCGTGCTAAAAACAAAACCGCATCCCTGGCCCTGGAGGCGAGCCCGGACCAAATGGTATAATCACTCTTGTCAGTGATCCGGAGATAGCACTCCGCGCTAAAAACAAAACCGCATCCCTGGCCTTGGAGGCGCTATCCGAAGCCCTCGCGGCCGAAGAATTAACGACACTATGTTCCATGGTGGACAGGGACGACGTGATCCTCGACAAACGCCCTAAATCCACATCCTTCAAACCAGCAGAAGAAATAGTCAAATTCCAGGTCCACCCAACGGACCCCAAGAAGACAACATCTATCGGAGCTCAACTGAACCCAACAGTTGACACCGCACTACGGGAATTCTTGCACGAAAACTGGGACATATTCACCTGGCACCCTTCAGATATGCCAGGGATCCCACGCGAGCTGGCCGAACGTAGCCTCAATATATTAAAGGGATTTAAACCGGTTAAGCAAACACTGCGGCGCTTTTCCGAACCCAAGCGACAAGCCATGGGGGGAGGAGCTGGCCAAACTCATCGAGGCCAGATTCATTAGAGAAATCAAACATCCGGACTGGCTGGCAAACCTGGTGATGGTACCAAAGAAGGACAAATCCTAGCGCATGTGCGTCGATTTCAAAGACCTCAACAAGGCTTGCCCTAAGGATCCCTTCCCCCTCCCCCGCATTGATCAAATCATCGACGCCACCGCAAGACACGACTCACTATGTTTCCTTGATGCATATTCTGGATACCATCAAATCAAAATGAAGGAGTCCGATCAAGCCGCAACAACATTTATCACCCCATATGGGCCATTCTGCTTCAACACCATGCCCTTTGGGCTCAAGAACGCCGGCGCCACATACCAATGCATGATTCAAACATGCCTGGAGAAACAGATCGACAAAACGGTAGAAGCTTACATCGATGACGTCATCATCAAAACTAGGCACGTCGAAACACTAATAGACGACTTACGTCTTACATTCGACAACCTCTGGGCGTATGACATTAAGCTCAACCCGGAAAAGTGTGTCTTTGGCGTCCCCGCTAGAAAACAGATGGGCTTCATCGTTTCCAATAGAGGAATCGAAGCAAATCCAACTAAAATCCGAGCTCTGTCACAGTTGGCTACACCAACAGACCTCAAACAAGTCCAAAAGCTAGCTGGATGCGTAGCAGCGCTAAGCCGCTTTATTTCCAAATTAGGAGAAAAGGCACTACCACTCTATCGCCTCTTACGGTGCACTAATAACTTCGAATGGACAGACGCGACGACTGCCGGACTGGAGGAAATAAATGCCCTCCTAGCAAGCAACCCAATCCTGGCCGCACCAAACACTGGCGAGCCCATGTTGTTATACATATCGGCAACACATCAGGTGGTGAGCGCCGTGCTCGTCGTCGAACAAGAACAGAACGGACACAAATTTCCGCTCCAAAAACCAGTATACTACGTATCAACTGTCCTCACACCATGCAAATCCCGGTAACCCCACTACCAAAAGATAGCATACGCGGTCTTCATGGCATCCCGCAGGCTACGACACTACTTCCAGGAGTGTTCAATCACGTTGGCTTCTGACGTCCCACTCAATGACATAATAAACAACTACGATGCCATAGGACGGATCGCCAAATGGGCCATAGAGCTACTTCCATTTGACATAACATACAAGCCACGACGAGCCATCAAATCCCAAGTACTAGCCGACTTCATCGCTGAATGGACAGAGGCCGAACTCCCTAAAGAGTATGGCACATATTCCAATTGGGTTATGTATTTTAACGGCTCCAAAATGTTGGTAGGGCTGGGAGCGGGAGTCGTGTTAACATCCCCCACTGGAAACGTCGTCCAGTATGTACTCTAGATATTATACACAGACTCTAACAACGCAGCCGAATACGAGGCCCTACTGCATGGTCTTCGGATGGCTGTATCCATGGGCATACAACGCCTGGAGGTGTGCGGGGACTCGAACCTCACCATACCTCAAATAAACGGCGACTTTGACGCCAAAGATCCAAAGATGGAAGCTTATTGTAATGCCATATTAAAAATTTCGGCTCACTTCGAGGGGCTTGAATTTCATCACGTCGCCCGAGAAAGTAACCAAGCGGCGGATGTCCTTGCTCGCATCAGCGCTAAGCGCGACCCCGTCCCACCCAACATCTTCCTAGAAAGGCTTTTCAAGCCATCTGTGGTGTGGCAAGGGGAGGGAAGCAACAATAGTCCAGATCCAAATACAACTCCAAATCCCGAATACACCGATAGTATCGGGGGCTCAGCCACCAAAGTAACACCGTCGGCCCATCTCATTATGGCAGTAATTGCTCCGTGGACCGAACCTTTCTTGGCCTACATTAATAGGAAGGAGCTCCCCGAAGACCAGAATGAGGCTCGCCGCATTGTCCGGCGCTCGAAGGCCTACAAGGTTCACGACAGAGGGCTCTATAAGAAAAGTACCACCGGAGTACTTCAAAGATGTATCTCCGAAGAAGAGGGGCGGCAACTTCTAGCGGAAATTCACGCTGGTCTTGGTGGACACCATGCCGCAGCTCGGGCTCTTGTTAGCAAGGCCTTCCTGTTGGAAATATGCCCTAGAGGCAATAATAAAATGGTTATTATTATATTTCCTTGTTCATGATAATTGTCTATTGTTCATGCTATAATTGTGTTATCCGGAAATCGTAATACATGTGTGAATACATAGATCAGAACATGTCCCTAGTGAGCCTCTAGTTGACTAGCTCGTTGATCAATAGATGGTTACGGTTTCCTGACCATGGACATTGGATCTCATTGATAACGGGATCACATCATTAGGAGAACGATGTGATGGACAAGACCCAATCCTAAGCATAGCGCAAGATCATGTAGTTCATCTGCTAAAGCTTTTCTAATGTCAAGTATCTTTTTCTTAGACCATGAGATTGTGAAACTCCCAGATATTGTAGGAATACTTTGGGTGTGCCAAACGTCACGACGTAACTAGGTGACTATAAAGGTGCACTACGGGTATTTTCGAAAGTGTCTGTTGGGTTGGCATGAATCGAGACTGGGATTTGTCACTCCGTATGACGGAGAGGTATCTCTAGGCCCACTCGGTAAGACATCATCGTAATGAGCTCAATGTGACTAAGGGTTGGTCACGGGATGATGTGTTGTGGAACGAGTAAAGTGACTTGCCGGTAACGAGATTGAATGAGGTATTGGGATACCGACGATCTAATCTCGGGCAAGTAACGTACCGATTGACAAAGGGAATTGTATACGGGATTGCTTGAATCCTCGACATCGTGGTTCGTCCAATGAGATCATCATGGAACATGTGGGAGCCAACATGGGTATCCAGATCCCACTGTTGGTTATTGGCCGGAGAGTTGTCTTGATCATGTCTGCATGGTTCTCGAACCTGTAGGGTCTACACACTTAAGGTTCGAGGATGCTAGGGTTATTAGGACGACTTGTATGTGATTACCAAATGTTGTTCAGAGTCCCGAATGAGATCCCGGACGTCACGAGGAGTTCTGGAATGGTCCGGAGGTGAAGATTTATATATGGGAAGTTGTCATACGGTCATCGGAAAAGTTTGGGGGGCATATCGGTATTATACCGGGGCCATCGGAGGGGTTCCGGGAGTCCACCGGGAGGGGCGACCTCTCTCGGAGGGCCTCATGGGCCGTAGAGGAAAGGGAACCAGCCCTTGGAGGGCTGGGCGCATCCCCCCTTTGGGCCCATGCGCCTAGGGTTGGGGGGAAACCCTAGAGGGGGCGCCCTCCCTTGCTTGGGGGGCAAGCCCCCTCCCCTTGGCCGCCGCCCAATCTAGATCTCATCTAGAGGGGGTCGTCCCCCTTCCTCCTTCCCCTATAAATAGAGGGGCAAAGGGGGGGGCTGCACACCACATCAAAGGCACAGCCCCTCCCCTCCCCAACACCTCTCCTCCTCCGTTAAGAGCTTGGCGAAGCCCTGCCGGAGTACTGCCGCTCCACCACCACCACGCCGTCGTGCTGCTGTTGGAGCTCTCTTCCTCAACCTCTCCCTCCTCCTTGCTGGATCAAGGCGCGGGAGACATGTCCGCTCCATACGTGTGTTGAACGCGGAGGTGTCGTCCGTTCGGCGCTAGGATCATCGGTGATTTGGATCACGACGAGTACGACTCCATCAACCCCGTTCTCTTGAACGCTTCCGCTCGCGATCTACAAGGGTATGTAGATGCACTCCTCTCCCTCTCGTTGCTAGATGACTCATAGATTGATCTTGGTGATGCATAGAAAATTTTAAATTTCTGCTACGATCCCCAACAGTGGCATCATGTGCTAGGTCTATGCGTAGTTTCTATGAACGAGTAGAACACAAGTTGTTGTGGGCGTCGATTTTTTCAATTTACTTGCCGTTGCTAGTCTTATCTTGATATGGCGGCATCATGGGATGAAGCGGCCCGGACCGACCTTACACGTACGCTTATGTGAGACTGGTTCCACTGACTTACATGCACTAGTTGCATAAGGTGGCTAGCAGGTGTCTGTCTCTCCCACTTTAGTCAGACCGGATTCGATGAAAAGGGTCCTTATGAAGGGTAAATAGAAATTGGCATATCACTTTGTGGTTTTGGCGTAGGTAAGAAACGTTCTTGCTAGAAACCTATAGCAGCCACGTAAAAACTTGCAACAACAATTAGAGGACGTCTAACCTGTTTTTGCAGCATATGCCGTGTGATGTGATATGGACAAAAGGATGTGATGAATGATATATGTGATGTATGAGATTGATCATGTTAGGAATCACGACTTGCATGTCGATGAGTATGACAACCGGCAGGAGCCATAGGAGTTGTCTTAATTTATTTATGACATGCATGTTAACTTAAATGTCATGTAATTACTTTACTTTATTACTAACAGTTAGCCATAGTAGTAGAAGTAATAGTTGGCGAGACAACTTCATGAAGACACGATGATGGAGGTCATGGTGTCATGCCGGTGACAATGATGATAATGGCGCCCCGAAGATGGAGATCAAAAGGAGCAAAATGATATTGGCCATATCATGTCACTATTTGATTGCATGTGATGTTTATCATGTTTTACATCTTATTTGCTTAGAACGACGGTAGCATAAATAAGATGATCCCTCGCAATAATTTCAAGAAAGTGTTCCCCCTAACTGTGCACCATTGCTAAGGTCCGTTGTTCCGAAGCACCATGTGATGATCGGGTGTGATAGGTTCTAACGTTCGCATACAACGGGTGTAAGCCAGATTTACACACGCAATACACTTAGGTTGACTTGACGAGCCTAGCACGTACAGACATGGCCTCGGAACATGGAAGACCGAAAGATCGAACATGAGTCGTATAGAAGATACGATCAACATGAAGATGTTCACCGATGATGACTAGTCCGTCTCACGTGATGATCGGACACGGCCTAGTTGACTCAGATCATGTATCACTTAGATGATTAGAGGGATGTCTATCTGAGTGGGAGTTCATTAAATAATTTGATTAGATGAACTTAATTACCATGAACATAGTCTAAAAATCTTTGCAATATGTCTTGTAGATCAAATGGCCCATGCTAATGTTTCCCTCAACTTCAACACGTTCCTAGAGAAAACCAAGCTGAAAGACGATGGCAGCAACTACACGGACTGGGTCTATAACCTGAGGATTATCCTCATAGCTGCCAAGAAAGCATATGTCCTTGATGCACCGCTAGGTGAAGCACCCGTTTTCCCAGCAGATCAAGACGTTATGAACGCCTAGCAGACGCGTAGTGATGATTACTCCCTGGTTCAGTGCGGCATGCTTTACAGCTTAGAACCGGGGCTCCAAAAGCGTTTTGAGTAACACAGAGCATATGAGATGTTCCAAGAGCTGAAAATTGTTTTCCAAGCTCATGCCCGGGTCGAGAGATATGAAGTCTCCGACAAGTTCTATAGTTGTAAGATGGAGGAGAATAGTTCCGTCAGTGAGCACATACTCAAAATGTCTGGGTTGCACAACCGCTTGTCTCAGCTGGGAGTTAATCTCCCGGATTATGCGGTCGTTGACAGAATCCTTCAGTCACTCCCACCTAGCTACAAGAGCTTTGTGATGAACTTCAATATGCAGGGGATGGAAAAGACCATTCTTGAGGTATATTCAATGCTGAAATCAGCAGAGGTGGAAATCCAAAAGGAACATCAAGTGTTGATGGTGAATAAAACCACTAAGTTCAAGAAAGGCAAGGGTAAAAAGAACTTCAAGAAGGATGGCAAGGGAGTTGCCATGCCCGGTAAGCAAGCTGCCGGGAAGAAGCCAAAGAATGGACCCAAGCCAAAGACTGAGTGCTTTTATTGCAAGGGAAACGGTCATTGGAAGCGGAAGTGTCCCAAGTACTTAGCGGATAAGAAGGTCGGCAATGCCAAAGGTATATGTGATATACATGTTATTGATGTGTACCTAACCAGCGCTCGGAGTAGCTCCTGGGTATTTGATACCGGTGCAGTTGCTCATATTTGTAACTCAAAACAGGAACTGCGGAATAAACGGAGACTGGCAAAGGATGAGGTGATGATACGCGTCGGGAATGGTTCCCAGGTCGATGTGATCGCTGTCGGCACGCTACCTCTACATTTACCAACGGGATTAGTTTTAAACCTCAATAATTGTTATTTAGTACCAGCTTTGAGCATGAACATTGTATCTGGATCTCGTTTGATGTGAGATGGCTACTCATTTAAATCTGAGAATAATGGTTGTTCTATTTATATGAGAGACACGTTTTATGATCATGCCCCACTGGTCAATGGTTTATTCTTATTTAATCTCAAACATGATGTTACACATATTCATAGTGTGAATGTCAAAAGATGTAAGGTTGATAATGATAGTCCCCCATACTTGTGGCACTGCCGCCTTGGTCACATTGGTGTCAAATGCATGAAGAAACTCCATGCAGATGGACTTTTGGAGTCTCTTGATTATGAATCATTTGACACGTGCGAACCATGCCTCATGGGCAAAATGACCAAGACTCTGTTCTCCGGAACAGTGGAGCGAGCAACCAACTTATTGGAAATCATACATACTAATGTGTGCAGTCCAATGAGTGTTGAAGCTCGCGGTGGCTATCGTTATGTTCTCACCCTCACTGATGACTTGAGTAGATATGGGTATGTCTACTTAATGAAACACAAGTCTGAGACTTTTGAAAAGTTCTAGGAATTTCAGAGTGAGGTTGAAAATCAACGTGATAGGAAAATCAAGTTCTTACGATCAGATCGTGGGGGAGAATATCTGAGTCACGAATTTGGCCCGCACTTAAGGAAATGCGGAATTGTTTCACAACTCACGCCGCCTGGAACACCTCAGCGTAATTGTCATGGTTTTGTCACGGCAGATGTCCTCGTGAAAGGACTTAGTCATGGAGCCATCGCCAAGGGTTAGCTTGAAGGGGTTAAAGCGGACACAGGGACGCAAGAGAGTTTATACTAGTTCGGCCCCTTCGATGAAGGTAAAAGCCTACGTCTAGTTGTGATGGAATTGATGGGGTTTCGATGACTAGGGAGCAAACAAGCTTCGCCTAAGTCTCGAGTTGTTGTCTGTTGTCCTGAACCGCCGCCGGGTCGTCCCCTTATATACACGGGTGACGCCCGTCGATTCACAGAGTCCTAACACCGGTTCATATTCGTATCCGTGTTGGTCTCTCCTTATTCCTATCTTACAATACAAGTTTACATACAGATGCCGGTTTATGGATACAAGTCTTAAACCGACTACGGGCCTCAGGCCCTCATCTATCTTCTTGGGCTTTAACACTCTTGAGTTACTGATGAAGTTAACCCGGCCCACATAGGCCGATTTACGCCCAATAGTAATATTCCCAACATTAGACCCCAGATTGATTTGAACGGGTTCATGTCAATCCTTAGCAAAATCTTCATTTTCAACATCTTCTCGTAGTTGCTGAACCGCCATGATGTCATCCTCTCCAGTTGCTGTAAGGCGAGGTGACGTCATCTGTCATAAAGAAAATATCCATGATATCTCCTTGTTTAATAAACTCACAGCAACCGAGGCGACAGCTCCGCTTCCGAAATTTTTGGTTCCTGGATTCACGCGCCTGACACATGTCTTTTTGCTTTATAAATAGGGCCGAAGGGTCATTTCTTTTCTCCCCTTCGTGCCTTTCCTCTTCGTCTTCCTTGCGTCGCCAGTCTTAGAGCTCCGCCGCCGCCGCCGTCTTCTGCATCGACTTTGGCCGCTGCATCAACCTGAGCGTACCAGAAAACTTTGGCGACCTTCCGCATCTTCCTCAGCTCTGGTAGGTCTTTTTCTCTTCTTAACATAGATCTGTTCTAGGGTTTCGTGTTCTTGCTGCGTTCATCACCTGTTCATGTTCGTATGCTAGCTCCTGGATGCATCTGTGAACCCCTTCTCTGCGTAGTGATAACTTTTAGTATCCGCCTTTAGTTTCATGCCTAAAACCATAGATCTCACATATATTTCCGCCCATTGATTCAATACTGTTCTGCTTTGAACTTTTGAATATTTTCCTTCTTTTCTGAACTTGCTTCAGATCCATTGCTGTAGAGAAATCTTGTGAAATCTGTTTCTGTACACTTACCCCTTCGCAATCTCAACTGTTTCAATGCTTAGATCCGGCGGTTTAACTTGGTGTAGAAAAAATTAACAAACCGGTATATACCATTCGTCCCCTTGTTGAACCGCCAGATGCTGTTGCTTCATAAAACTCCGGTTTAGATAGAGCTGTCTCCGGTTTAACATTGTACATACCAGTGTACTTTAATCAATGCATTCTTGAACCGGAATCACCTATCTTGTAGATTTCATCATGGCCAAGCAAGTATATGAGTGCAACTGGGTTCCTTCTCGCGTCATAGAGACTCAACTGAACAATTTAGTCCTGATCGGCGCTTTAGGCAGCAAAAACACCATCCATTGGAGGGTCCCTGGCAAAGAATGCCCTCCCACACCTCAAGAAGGAGAGGTCGTCGTGTTCGTAGATCACTTAGCCCGGGGCTTTAAGCCGCCCGGTTCTAAATTTTACCGGGATGTTTTAGCCAATTTTCAACTCCGCCCACAAGACACTGGCCCCAAATCTGTTACAAACATGTGTCACTTCCAAGTGCTCTGTGAGGTGTTCTTTCAAGAGGAGCCCACAGTTGAGTTGTTCAGAGACTGCTTCCATCTAAACCGCCGCACTGAGTTTACTGACGGTTCCAATACGGAATTGGGTGGTGTGGCGATTCAGAAAAGGAAAGAGGTCACATACCCTCACACCAAACTGCACAGCCACCCCAAAGAGTGGAATCAAACATGGTTCTATTGTAAAGACACCTCCCCTGCTGATGAAAATCCTTTGCCTAGCTTTCGTCCGGAGCGGCTTAGCAATACACACTCCTTTCCGCAAAGGTTGACTGCCAAGGAGATAAGCAAATACGCTCCTCAAATGTCCAAGCTTAGAGCCTTCATGGCCAACGGTTTAACAAGGGTTGATCTCGCTCGCTGTTGGATATCGTGGAGCATACTGCCCCTTAGTCAGCGCTCCGGTTTGATGTGCGAGTATAGTGGCAGTGTTGATGACCCACTGCGACATGCTAACATCCAGCTCACCGACGAAGAAATAACAGAGGCTGTGAATAAAATGCTGAATGAATCGGACCACATCTGTGCTCGAACCGGCCTGCTTCCCTTCTGTGCCACCAACAAACCGCCAGCTATAAGAGTTTGCTTTTTATTTTTACCGAACCTGTTATTGATATATCTGGTCATTGTTTAATATCAATGTCTATTTAAACAGGGCAATGATCTGTTTTGGAGCAAGAAGCTTCCATAGGAGAAGCCAGAAAAACAGACAAACCGGAAAGACCAACCCGGCCAAAGACTAAAGTCGTGAAACGGCCTGCTCATAAGAAGAAAACCACTGCATCTTCTGATCCGGCCGCTGATGATGATGTGGGTAATCCGGACCTTGAGGTAGAGCTTGACTCACTTGGCTTATTTTTCACACGCCTTATTGATGATGATATTTTGTCAGGATGATGCCGAAACCAGCCATGCTGATGCTGCAGAGGTAATTACTCTCTCTTCCGATTCAAACCCTTTGCCTTCGCTAAAAATCCGTCAGGCAAACCGGAAGGTTAAATTTTCTCATCCTCTTGCTTACTTGGATCCCAAATTTCTTATGAAGACCCAACAGCACGAAGCTCACCGCACAACCCGGCACAGCGGCCAGGTAGTTACCTCCGCCGGTTTACCGAACAGTCCGGTTCAGAAACGCCGTTCAGAGGTCTCTAATTTGCTTGTCAGTGCTTGTCCTAAAGCGGGCTGTTTTCGTCAACCTCTTAATCCATCTGACTCCGATTATCAGGTTACTTCCCACTCATCCTCTGGCGAGTCATCGGCTACTCAGCTGCCACCGCTCAAAACGGTGCTTGGGTAAGCTATACTTATCATAATATTTCTGGTACATCACCTTGGAACATATGCTGTATTTGACTTTGTTATTCCTTTCAGGGCCAAGCCTAGGCCGAGCAAGAAGGCTCGCCTGGATAAAGCGGCCGAGGAGGACGCCGTCCCTAAACCGGATAAAACACCAGATCTTGAAGCGGCTATTCATGAAGATATACCCAATGATCCACCACAGCAGGATGATGATTTTATTGCTGAAGAAAGGCCTATTGACACCTCAGGCCCTGTCAACCAGCCCACAAGCCCCATCCGGATTGAGAAATCCACCAGTCCATCAAAGCCTACTGATAAGCCAACGGCCCCAGTGCAAACCGGCGATGCCAAGGATGATGAGGTTGTCATTACTAGCATTGGTCACACAGAGCCATGCAATCCCGTTGCTTTATCCCGACATACTGCCAAGGAAGAATTTGCTGCCATTGGCAAGGGAAAATGGAATGCCGATCTGACAACTTATGCCGCTCTGAACGCCCAAGATCTCCATTCCGGCTATCTGAACTGGCTATACACTAGCCGTGACTATGAAGCTGGTCTGGTTAATATGATGAAAGAGAAATATGAGGTAACTTCCATATGCTTATCTGTGTATGTACTTCAATCTGTCAACTCTCCTAGCCCCCAAGGGCCGGTTTAGAATCTCCATTCAAACCGGGACTTGTCAATGCAGACTTCAATGTTTTCTGAATTTGCTGATATAGCCCCCAAGGGCCGGTTCAACTTAGTGTAGTTAAACCGGGACTTTAGGTAATCAAGATTGTAGCAGCTGTATTAACTGAACAAATATCCATTAGCCCCCAAGTGCCAAGTTGAATACTTGTATTGAGCTTGGGACTTTTCTGAATAATTGAAGAGCAAATATGCATTAGCCCCCAAGTACCAAGGGCATAACTTGTTATGTGGTTGGTACTTCAATTCTTGTACCGTTATCTGAATCGTATGACTGTCTATATGCAGGCTGAGTTGAACAAAATGGAAAACTAAATCGTTGATCTGCAAGAAAATCTGAAGTGCCAACAAGCTGAAACCTCCAAAGCAAAAGAGGAATTAACCAGCGCTTTAAGCGCCATGGAACAGCTTAAGGAGGGCTTCAAGAAGAAGCGGGCGGATTGGGCCACTGAAAATCCGCTTTAACCAAACGAGCAGAAGATGCCGAGGCTGCACTGAAACCGGTGGTGGACGAACTGACCAGCATAAAGCGGCAAGTGCATGCCATGACCGCTGCTATCTTTGGTAAGCTGGTTTGATTTCTAGATTGATTCGGCCGTCTTATAGAGCTACCGGTTTGTTAACCCTTTGTAATATTTCAGGGACACGCATTGGTCACTTGGGGTCAGATGTGCGGAAGAAATTGAAAGCTGCCTACACATTGATCGAACAACTGTACACTGGTGCACATCGGATCATCTCTACTGCATCCCACAACAATCCGGCGCCCACTTTGATTCAGGACACTCTGAAGAGACTGTCGATGCTTCCTGCCTGGGTTGAAGAGCTGAAGAAATCTGCTGCTCGAACCGGTGCGATCAATGCCTTAATCCGGGCAAAAGCTTGGGTGCCGGATTTTGATCCTGTTGAAGCGGCTCAGGGCTATCCCAGCTTGAAGGAAGATAGGTCAGAGTTTAGTGAAGCGGATCTGCGAGCAATAAACTGGGAGGTGCGTCCGCTAGCTTGTCAATTGGTTGAAGAAGCAGACTTGTCTCATTATCAAGCCCAATATGACAACCAAAACAAGCGAGTATTTGCACCAATTCCTGAAGCAAAAAATCTTATCCCTCCAATCCGTAAGCATACTTACACTCCCGATATTGAACCATCATTGCTGATCCATGATGAAGCTGTCTTTCAAGCATTAATGGGAATCGACTGGACAGCTGTTGATTTCCAGCCGCTGGGTAGAGAAGCTGAAGTTGAAGCGGCGCGGGATGACCCACAACCATCAGGCCAGGCTGGTGACCAAGCTTGAACCGAATTTGGTTTAAACTGCTTCTCCTTTGCGAAAAAACAATGATCTTATTTTGGGCACCGTGTTGCCTTGTAATAGGCTAGCCGACACTCTTGATTTTGATATGCCTTCGTGCATAATTACTGCAACTTGTTCTTCCTTTGGGTGATGAACTTTCCAAAGTATTTTCTGCAATACAAAAAATCTTAAAGTGCCACCGCGGTTGTACTGTCAGGCGGAGTATGATGTCTACATATGTGAAATCAAAATATCTGAAATTTTAGCATATGATCAAATCTTTGGGATACATAATACCTGCCATCGTTGGGCATGAAGTTGGCTTGGCCAATCTTGAAGCGGAGGTTTATAAACCCACACTGTTGGAGGAGATAGCAGCTCCTTTATATATATAATGTTGGTTTACCATGTAAACCGTGCCGGGTTATAATAAAACACCGTGTTACTCCGTAATAGGATGTTAATAAAAAATCAAACCGGGCAAATAGTCTCCGGATTAAAAATGGACCGTGTTCCGTCAATTGACAGTTTGAACCGGTTTTAAAACTTTGTCGGTTTAAAAAACGCAACAAAAAGAAAGAAATATCTATCAAAGAAAAGTGTGAAGCAAAGGCAATGATAAAACCGTTTGCAAAAAGAGGCTTATTTGAGTCGATCAGATGGCGTTACCATGGTCGGACACGACCAAGCTCCCGATAGGTGTAGCTATGGTTCAAGTCAGCCAGGTCCCCAAATGAAACTGTGGCATTTATGCTGATCAAGAGGTGTGGCAATGGTTCGGGTTCGACCAAGCCCCCAAGTGATTCTGTGGCCTTAGGCCGATCAAGAGGCATGACTAGTTCAGACTTGACCATGTCCCCAAGTGATCTGGTGGCTTTCGCCTATCAAAAGGTGTTGCATTGGTTCGGATACGACCAAGCCCCCAAGTGATATTACATGATGCTTTGAAAAGCTAACTCAAGGGGTAAACCGGAGGCCGCTTTAGAACAACTCCGTGTAACCACACATGATGTAAAAGAACATATACCCCGCTTTAGCTGAGGTTCCGGTTTATTATATTAATCATAATATATACATCGTAATATGTACATAAGTAGAGACAATGGCTCAGGTATAGTAAGGCCGAAGATGACCTATGTTCCACGGCCTGTTGGTCTCCTCCTCTGATGTACGTGAGTCTTTATGCTCTTGAATATCGATCAGATAGTATGACCCATTGTGCAGATTCTTGCTGACCATGAAAGGTCCCTCCCAAGGTGGGGATAACTTATGCATATCAGTCTGATCTTGGATGAGCCGAAGCACCAAATCTCCCTCTTGAAAGGTTCTGGTTTTAACTCGGCGACTGTAAAAATGACGAAGATCCTGTTGGTAAATCGCCGAGCGAGCAGCTGCTATGTCACGCTCTTCATCCAACCGGTCCAAAGCATCTTGCCGTGCTGTCTCGTTGTCCGCTTCAACATAAGCCGCCACACGAGGTGAATCATGACGGATATCACTAGGGAGAACCGCCTCCGCTCCATAGACCATGAAGAATGGTGTGTATCCTGTTGATCTGTTGGGTGTGGTATTGATGCTCCATAACACAGATGGTAACTCTTCTACCCAACAACCCGGTGTTCTCTGCAAAGGAACCATAAGCCGGGGCTTGATGCCTCTCAAGATCTCTTGATTAGCCCTTTCTGCTTGACCATTGGACTGTGGGTGCGCTACGGATGAAACGTCAAGCCGGATGTGCTCCCGTTCGCAGAACTCCTTCATGGCACCCTTGGACAAATTGGTACCATTATCTGTGATGATACTGTGTGGAAAGCCAAACCGGAAAATCACTTTTTTGATGAACTAAACCGCCGTGGCCGCATCACACTTGCTAACAGGTTCTGCCTCCACCCACTTTGTAAACTTGTCAACCGCCACCAGGAGGTGGGTCTTCTTATCTTTGGACCTTTTGAAAGGCCCAACCATATCCAGCCCCCAAGTCGCAAACGACCAAGTAATTGGAATCATTCTCAATTCTTGAGCCGGCACATGAACACGTCTTGAAAACTTTTGGCAACCGTCACATCGTCTGACCAGATCCTCCGCATCAGCATGAGTAGTTAACCAATAGAAGCCATGGCGGAACGCTTTAGCCACCAAAGATTTTGAACCGGCGTGGTGACCACAATCTCCTTCGTGGTTCTCACGCAAAATTTCACAGCCTTCTTCAGGAGACACACAGCATTGAAACGCCCCTGATACACTGCAATGATGCAACTTGCCATTGACAATAGTCATGGACTTGGACCGCCAGATTATATGTCGGGCCAGAGTCTCATCCTCGCCCCAGTTCATGTATGCCAGGTAAGGAAGCGTCCAATCCGGAATGACATGAAGAGCTGCCACCAATTGAGCGTCCGTATCAGGAATAGCCAAATCCGCTTCACCAGGGAGCTTGACCGACGGGTTGTGCAGCACATCCAGAAAAACATTGGGCGGGACCAGTTTGCGCTGAGAGCCCAGCCGGCTTAAAGCGTCCGCCGCTTCATTCTTCCGTCGGTCCACGTGGTCCACCTGATAGCCTTTAAAGTGACCTGCAACAATATCCACCTCACGATGATATGCTGCCATGAGTGGGTCCTTGGAATCCCAAGTGCCAGATACTTGTTGAGCCACGAGGTCGGAGTCACCGAAGCACTTAACTCGACTTAGATTCATCTCCTTAGCCATCCGTAGACCATGGAGCAAGGCCTCATACTCAGCTGCATTGTTAGTACAAGGGAACATTAAGCGGAGAATGTAACAAAACTTATCACCTCGTGGGGAAGTTAATACGACTCCAGCCCCCGAGCCTTCCAATATGTGTGATCCGACTTTTCTTCAGGTGCTTGCAGTTCCGTCCAATCATTGATGAAATCAACAAGTGCTTGAGACTTAACCGCCGTCCGAGGCACATACTTCAATCCATGCGGCCCAAGCTCTATAGCCCACTTGGCAATCCGGCCAGTCGCTTCCCGGTTCTGGATGATATCCCCCAAGGGAGCAGAACTGACCACCGTAATGGGGTGCCCTTGGAAGTATTGCTTAAGCTTCCGGTTTGCCATAAAAACTCCATATACTAGCTTCTGCCAATGCAGATACCTTTGCTTGGACTCAATGAGTACCTCGTTGATATAATAGACCGGACGTTGAACCGGATGCTCCTTGCCTACCTCTTTTCGCTCCACCACAATGGCCACACTGACCGCACGAGCATTAGCAGCAACATATAGCAGCAACGGCTCCTTGTCAATGGGAGCGGTGAGCATAGGCGGATTGGCCAATTGTCGCTTCAAGTCCTCAAATGCTTTATCAGCAGCAGAACTCCAGATGAATTGATCCGTCTTCTTCAACATCTGATACAAAGGGATTGCCTTCTCACCAAGGCGGCTGATAAACCGGCTTAACGCGACAATCCGGCCTGCCAGGCGTTGAACATCATTGATACACTTCGGTTTAGCCAGGGAGGTGATGGCTGTGATCTTCTCCGGATTAGCCTCGATTCCCCTGTTGGACACCAGAAAACCCAATAACTTGCCTGCCGGTACACCAAAGACACACTTGGCTGGATTAAGCATCATCTTGTACGTCCTCAGGTTATCAAAGGTTTCCTTCAAGTCGTCAACCAGAGTCTCCTTCTCCCTTGACTTAACCACGATATCATCCACGTAAGCATGTACATTACGGCCAATCTGCATGTGAAAACAATTTTGTACACACCGTTGATAAGTTGCCTGGGCACTCTTGAGCCCAAAGGGCATAGACACATAGCAGAAGGCTCCAAAGGGAGTTATGAATGCCGTCTTCTCCTGGTCCTTAACTGCCATTTTGATCTGATGATAGCCAAAATATGCATCCAAAAAACTCAAACGCTCACAACCCGCCGTAGCATCAATAATTTGATCAATACGGGGGAGGGCAAAAGGATCTGCTGGAAAAGCCTTATTAAGATCTGTGTAATCCACACACATGCGCCAGGTGCCGTTTTTCTTAAGGACTAGCACCGGATTGGCAAGACACTCAGGGTGGAAAACTTCAATAATAAAGCCAGCTGCTAAAAGCCTGGCTACCTCTTCTCCAATCGCCTTGCGTCTTTCTTCATTAAACCGGCGGAGGAACTGTTTCACCGGTTTGTATTTAGGATCCACATTAAGGGTGTGCTCAGCGAGTTGCCTCGGTACACCTGGTATGTCAGAGGGCTTCCATGCAAAAATGTCCCGATTCTCACGGATGAACTCGATGAGCGCGCTTTCCTATTTCGGATCCAAGTTGGCACTGATGCTGAACTGCTTGGACGAATCGCCAGGCACGAAGTCAACAAGCTTAGTTTCAGCTGCCTATTTGAACTTCAGGGCCGGATCATGCTCCGTAGTTGGCTTCTTTAATGGAGTCATGTGCGCCGGATCAACATTGTCCTTATAATACTTCAGCTCCTCGGTGGCACAAACCGACTCTGCGTAGGCCGCATCTCCTTCCTCGCACTCCAAAGAGATTTTACGACTTCCGTGAACCGTTATTGTCCCCTTGTGACCCGGCATCTTGAGCTGCAAATACACATAACAGGGCCGTGCCATAAACTTGGCGTAGGCCGACCTGGAATCATGATCATCTCCAAAGGCCACTTCCAGAGCTATCTTACCAACAGGATATGCTGACTTGCCAGGTACCACATCGTGGAACACCGTATTGGATGGTTTGAGATTTTTATCTGTTAGTCCCATACGACGGAAGGTCTCATAGTACAAGATATTAATGCTACTCCCTCCATCCATGAGCACCTTGGTGAACTTGTAACCTCCCACCTGAGGCGCCACCACCAGAGCCAACTGACCCAGATTATCAACCTGGGGAGGGTGATCCTCTTTGCTCCATATGATTGGCTGTTCAGACCAGCGTAGATAGCGGGGCACGGCCGGTTCAACAGAGTTGACCGCCCGCCTCTGAACCTTCCGGTCTCGCTTGTCCAAGCTAGTGGTGAAGACATGGTATTGCCCACTATTCAACTTCTTTGGGTTGCTCTGGTAACCCGACTGTTGCTGCTGCTGGTTGTAACCACCCTGGTTGTTCTGATTATTTTGATTGTTATGTCCGCCCGGATTACCATTAAATCCTGAACCGGAATTTCCTCCACCATATCCCAGCCCGGATCCTGAGCCACCGCCGGAGCCGTGATCATACCGGAAAGCGTTAGAATTCTTGAACTCTTGCATAATGTAGCAATCCTTCCAAAGGTGGTTTGCTGGCACCTCCTTTGTCCCATGTCTTGGACAGGGCTGGTTTAGTAGATAATTTAGGCGGTCCGAGTTAGGGTTGGGTGCCCCACTGCGATTTGGCGGTTTACCCTTGCGTCGCTGGCCCTTGTCCTGCGTGTTGGTATTAGCCACAAAGTCCATGTTACCATCCACTTTACGCTTGCCTCCGCTACCATTGCCTGCCGAGGGATGCTGCTGACCTTTGGAGTTGTTGTTCCTCTTTCCCTTCCCTGCCTTGTCATCATCAGATTCGGGATCCTTGGTACTATCAGAATCATCATACTTTACCAAAGTAGCCATGAGGGTCCCCATGTCAGTGCAATGGCGCTTCATCCGTCCCAACTTCAGCTTTAGGGGCCCAAACCGGCAGTTGCCTTCTAGGGTTATGACTGCAGTGTCAGCGTTGATGCGGTCTGATGAATGCAACACTTGTGAGACCCGGCACACCCAATGAGTCGTTGATTCTCCTTCCTCCTGGACGCAGGCAGCTAAGTCCACTATCGACATAGGCTGCTTACATGTATCCTTTAAATTACTGATAAACCGGGCTCGTAATTGGGCCCATGAACTGATAGAATTGGCCGGTAAGCTTTTTAGCCAAGTACGGGCCGTTCCTTCGAGCATCATGGTGAAGTATTTCGCACATGCCGCATCATCCACATCAAGCACCTCCATGGCCATCTCATAGCTCTCCACCCATGTCTCTGGAGGTTGATCCGCCGTGTAATGTGGTACCTTGCGCGGGCCTTTGAAATCCTTGGGCAGGCGCACATTGCGTAAAGCGGGGACAAGGCAAGGCACCCCCAAAGAACTAGAAGTAACACCAGGTTTGACCGAGATAGTTGGACGAACCGGCGTAAGCTGCCGATCCTGATACTGTGCGGCTAACTCGGCCTCCCTGCGCGCTCGGGCCCGGTCCACCACTTCCTGAGCGTTATCAGCACCACCCGCCGGGTTGTTGCCGCGGGGTGCTCCACGTCGTTCATTAGTTGACAATGCCGGTTCATCCATATGCCTGCTATAGCTCCGGCTTGGACAAGGGGTCGAGTGGATCCGGTCGCGGCTGTACGAGTATGCTTCCTGTTGGACCAAAGCTGTCCTAAGAAGCTCCTTGACCTGTCACGTCTCTACCGCCTGCGGCGAGTCACCTTCAATTGGAATGGCCTCCAGCCGTGCAGCAGCGGCAACGAGATTGTCCATCGGGTTGGAGTAGTGACCCAGAGGTGTTGAAACAGCCTGAGGTATAACAGTGTTTTGACGAGGCAGATCCATCAGACGGGGCTGAACCGGCGCGCCGGTCCCAGGAGCTTCCGCCCGGTTTACCTCTAGCGGATTACTGGTTCCTGCTCCTGGGGTGTTGAAAAGGTCTCTGGCCTCAAAAACCGAAGGCAAACGGGATCGGTACTTCCTCTTCATGACTTCATGCGACGCGTTCTGGTCCAACATGAGCCTGTAGGCTTGTGCGTCTAAAGCGGCCCGCTCTGCGGTCATCCTGGCATTCTCGGCTACCATGTCCGCCTTGGCCTGGGTGATCTGTTCCCTCACCTTTGCAATCTCCGCGTTGTGGACGTCCTGATCTGTCGGGTTAGCTTCTGCCATAAGCACAGCCAATGCATCAAATAGATCTGATAGAACTTGAGCCGGCGGGCGTACAGAGCCTCCTGCCCCGGCGGCCGTCACCACTACTGAACCGGAGGTTATTGGCGCAGCGGTCGAAGAATGAAGCGCTACTTGTGTGCCGGCCATGAATATTCCAACTCAGTTGGGTAGATCAGAGGGGTCCGGAATACTGTCGCCATCGGAACAGCCCCCAATCCGGCCATCTTGTAGCTAATATAGAGATTCGGTTTCTCCGGTTGATGACTCGTCGCCGGAATAAACGACGGTCTCACCGCGAGATTCCGATCCATCCTCATAACTTCCTCCATGGATGACTCCCACGAAGGCACGCTTCACGGCCGGTTTAACCTGGGCAGATCATGCACGCTGAGCCGTTTGGACGGGGTCGGTGCAGATGTCCGGCTCAGGGCCCGGTTCACCGATCTTGCCGATGAAAACGTGTATGCCACCAAAGGGGACTCGGTACCCGTACTCAACTGAGCCGGCCTCGGGGCCCCAGCCTGCATCGTCGATGTAGAGCTTGCCGCGACGACTCTTAGTCATCTGGCCCACAGCGTAGCCCTCGAGTCCTTCAAAGCGGCCCTCCAAGAACTTGAAACCATCGTGCGATAGCCCCACGGTGGGTGCCAACTATCGTGGTTTTGTCACGGCAGATGTCCTCGTGAAAGGACTTAGTCGTGGAGCCATCGCCACGGGTTAGCTTGAAGGGGTTAAAGAGGACACAGGGACGCAAGAGAGTTTATACTAGTTCGGCCCCTTCGATGAAGGTAAAAGCCTACGTCTAGTTGTGATGGAATTGATGGGGTTTCGATGACTAGGGAGCAAACAAGCTTCACCTAAGTCTCGAGTTGTTGTCTGTTGTCCTGAACCGCCGCCGGGTCGTCCCCTTATATACATGGGTGATGCACGTCTGTTCACAGAGTCCTAACACCGGTTCATATTCGTATCCGGGTTGGTCTCTCCTTATTCCTATCTTACAATACAAGTTTACATACAGATGCCGGTTTATGGATACAAGTCTTAAACCGACTACGGGCCTCAGGCCCTCATCTATCTTCTTGGGCTTTAACACTCTTGAGTTACTGATGAAGTTAACCCGGCCCGAATAGGCCGGTTTATGCCCAATAGTAATATTCCCAACAGTAATGGTGTGTCCGGACGTCGTAATCCCACTCTATTGGATATGGTACGATCTATGATGTCTCTTACCGATCTACCACTGTCATTTTGGGGATATGCATTCACTTTAAATAGGGCTCCGTCGAAATCCGTTGAAATGACACCATATGAATTGTGGTTTGGTAAGAAACCTAAGCTGTCGTTTTTGAAAGTTTGGGGATGCGACGCTTATGTCAAGAAGCTTCAACCTGAAAAGCTCGAACCCAAATCGGAAAAATGCGTCTTCATAGGATACCCTAAAGAAACTATTGGGTATACCTTCTACCTCAGATCCGAAGGCAAGATCTTTGTTGCCAAGAATGGATCCTTTATAGAGAAAGAGTTTCTCTCGAAAGAAGTAAGTGGGAGGAAAGTAGAACTTGATGAAGTATTGTCTCTTGAACCAGAGAGTGGCGCAGCTCAAGAAAATGTTTCTGAGGTGCCTGCTCCGACTAGAGAGGAAGTTAATGATGATGATCATGAAACTTCAGATCAAGTTGCTATTGAACTTCGTAGGTCCAAAAGGACATGTTTCGCACCAGAGTGGTACGACAACCCTGTCCTGGAAATCATGTTGTTAGACAATGGTGAACCTTCGAACTATGAAGAAGCGATGGCGGGCCCAGATTCCGACAAATGGCTGGAAGCCATGAAATCCGAGATATGATCCATGTATGAAAACGAATTATGGACTTTGACTGACTTGCCCGATGATCAGCGAGCCATAGAAAATAAATGGATCTTTAAGAAGAAGACAGACACGGATGGTAATGTGACCATCTATAAGGCTCGGCTTGTCGCTAAGGGTTATCGACAAGTTCAAGGGGTTGACTACAATGAGACTTTCTCACCCGTAGCGAAGCTGAAGTCTGTCCAAATCATGTTAGCAATTGCCGCATTCTATGATTATGAGATATGGCAAATGGACGTCAAAACGGCATTCCTTTTGTATATGATGCAGCTGGAAGGTTTTGTCGATCCTAAGAATGCTGACAAGGTGTGCAAGCTCCAATGCTCAATCTATGAGCTGGTGCAAGCCTCTTGGAGTTGGAACATTCTATTTGATGAGATGATCAAAGCGTTTGGGTTTATGCAGACTTATGGAGAAGCCTGTGTTTACAAGAAAGTGAGTGGGAGCTCTATAGCATTTGTCATATTATATGTGGATGACATACTATTGATGGGAAATGATATAGAATTCTTGGAAAGCATAAAGGCCTACTTGAACAAGTGTTTATCAATGAAGGACCTTGGAGAAGCTGCTTATATATTAGGCATCAAGATCTATAGAGATAGATCGAGACGCCTCATTGGTCTTTCACAAAGTACGTACCTTGACAAGATATTGAGGAAGTTCAATATGGATCAGTCCAAGAAGGGGTTCTTGCCTGTATTGCAAGGTATGAGATTGAGCACGACTCAATGCCCGACCACGATAGAAGATAGAGAAAAGATGAGTGTCGCCCCCTATGCCTCGGCCATAGGGTCTATTATGTATGCCATGCTGTGTACCAGACCTGATGTAAACCTTGCCGTGAGTTTGGTAGGAAAGTACCAAAGTAATCTCGGCATGGAACACTGGACAGCGGTCAAGAATATCCTGAAGTACCTGAAAAGGACTAAGGATATGTTTCTCGTTTATGTAGGTGACGAAGAGCTCGTTGTAAAGGGGTACGTTGATGCTAGCTTCGACACACATCTGGATGACTCCAAGTCACAAACCGGATACATGTATGTTTTGAATGGTGGGGCAATCAGCTGTGTAGTTGCAAGCAAAGCGTCATGGCGGGATCTACATGTGAAGCGGAATACATGGCAGCCTCGGAGGCAGCACAAGAAGCAATCTGGATGAAGGAGTTCATTACCGACCTAGGAGTTATTCCCAATGCGTCGGGCCCGATGACTCTCTTCTGTGACAACACTGGAGCTATTGCCCTTGCCAAGGAGCCCAAGTTTCACAGGAAGACCAGGCATATCAAGCGTCGCTTCAACTCCATTCGTGAAAATGTTCAAAATGGAGACATAGATATTTGTAAAGTGCATACGGACCTGAATGTCGCAGATCCGTTGACTAAACCTCTTCGTCAAGCAAGACATGATCAACACCAGAACTCTATGGGTGTTCGATTCATCACAATGTAACTAGATTATTGACTCTAGTGCAAGTGGGAGATTGTTGGAAATATGCCCTAGATGCAATAATAAAATGGTTATTATTATATTTCCTTGTTCATGATAATTGTCTATTATTCATGCTATAATTGTGTTATCCAAAAATCGTAATACATGTGTGAATACATAGATCACAACATGTCCCTAGTGATCCTCTAGTTGACTAGCTCGTTGATCAATAGATGGTTACGGTTTCCTGACCATGGACATTGGATGTCATTGATAACGGGATCACATCATTAGGAGAATGATGTGATGGACAAGACCCAATCCTAAGCATAGCGCAAGATCGTGTAGTTCGTCTGCTAAAGCTTTTCTAATGTCAAGTATCTTTTCCTTAGACCATGAGATTGTGCAACTCCCGGATACTGTAGGAATACTTTGGGTGTGCCAAACGTCACAACGTAACTGGGTGACTATAAAGGTGCACTACGGGTATTTCCAAAAGTGTCTATTGGGTTGGCACAAATCGAGACTGGGATTTGTCACTCCATATGACGGAGAGGTATCTCTGGGCCCACTCAGTAAGACATCATCGTAATGAGCTCAATGCGCCTAAGGCTTGATCATGGGATGATGTGTTACGGAACGAGTAAAGTGACTTGCCAGTAACGAGATTGAACGAGGTATTGGGATACTGACGATCGAATCTCGGGCAAGTAATGTACCAATTGACAAAGGGAATTGTATACGGGATTGCTTGAATCCTCGACATCATGGTTCATCCGATGAGATCATCATGGAACATGTGGGAGCCAACATGGGTATCCAGATCCCGCTGTTGGTTATTAGCCAGAGAGTTGTCTCGGTCATGTCTGCATGGTTCCCGAACCCGTAGGGTCTACACACTTAAGGTTCGATGATGCTAGGGTTATTAGGAAGACTTGTATGTGATTACCGAATGTCGTTCGGAGTCCTAGATGAGATCTCGGACATCACGCGGAATTCCAGAATGGTCCGGAGGTGAAGATTTATATATGGGAAGTTGTCATACGGTCACCGGAAAAGTTCGGGGGCATATCGGTATTATATCGGGGCCACCGGAGGGGTTCTGGGAGTCCACCGGGAGGGGCCACCTCTCTCGGAGGGCCTCATGGGCCGTAGAGGAAAGGAAACCAGCCCTTGGAGGGCTGGGCGCATCCCACCCATCGGTGTCAAAACCGACGGATATCGGGTAGGGGGTCCCGAACTGTGCGTCTAACGCGGATGGTAACAGGAGGCAGGGAACACGATGTTTTACCCAGGTTCGAGCCCTCTTGATGGAGGTAAAACCCTACGTCCTTCTTGATTTATTCTTGATGATATGAGTATTACAAGAGTTGATCTACCACGAGATCGGAGAGGCTAAACCCTAGAAGCTAGCCTATGGTATGATTGTATGTTGTCCTACAGACTAAAACCCTCTAGTTTATATAGACACCGGAAGGGGCTAGGGTTACACAAGGTTGGTTATAAAGGAGGAGATATACATATCCGTATTTCCTAGCTTGCCTTCCACGCCAAGTAGAGTCCCATCCGGACATGAGACGAAGTCTTCAATCTTGTATCTTCATAGTCCAATAGTCCGGCTAAAGGATATAGTTCGGATGTCCGGAGACCCCCTAATTCAGGACTCCCTCAGTAGCCCATGAAGCAGGCTTCAATGACGATGAGTTTGGCGCGCAGTATTGTCTTCGGCATTGCAAGGCGGGTTCCTCCTCCGAATACACCACGGAAGAATTCGAATACAAGGATAGTGTCCGACCCTGCAAAATAAGTTGCACATACCACCGTAGAGAGGATAATATTTCCACAAATCTAATCTGCCGACACGTTTTGGCAACATGACATTATGCCATGGCCCGGTGATTACTCGAACCGTTTCCTTTAACTAGCCCCGCACATAACGCGAGGCAGTTTCTTGACACGTCTTGTCAGAGCAGAGATCGTGTCCCCCTTATTATGGGATTCTCATCAATACGGTCGTGGGTAACCCAACCACGCCTAGGACTCCTAGATTTTAGGCAAGTCCCAAATGGCCACAAGGAGGACGCTTGATATTCACCCTCTTTATAAGGGTCAAGGCTTTTACTTTTTCCCTCCCGTGCTCAATCGAATCCCTCCCCCGCCTCGAGCTCTAACACTCAAAGCCTAGGTCAGGTGCTTCGGATCTTCAATCATGTCCGGATCCAGCCTCCAGGGCCGGTGGATGCCCTCCTCTGTCACGGAAGAGGATATCAAGAAGTTGAAGGAGGCAAGATACCTGACTGCCGAAGTCTCACATCGGCTGCCCGCCCGAGGGTAGGTCGTCCCTACTCCTGAACCCAATGAAGACGTCGTGTTCATCTCCCACTTCCTCCAAGGACTAGGCCTCACTCTGGATCCCTTCGTAAGGGGTTTGATGTTCTATTACGGGCTCGATTTCCATGATCTAGCCCCGAATTCCTTTCTCCACATCTCGGCATTTATTGTTGTATGTGAGGCCTTCCTCCGCATCACCCCTCACTTCGGCCTGTGGCTCAAGACCTTTGATGTGAAACCTAAGACGGTCGAGGGGCAGTATGTAGCATGCGGGGGTGCACTAATAAGAAAGATTGCCTGAGCTCCGTGGCCAAAGGGTTCTTTTCCAGAGGTGTCCGAATTATGGCAACGGGAGTGGTTCTACGTCACCGCTCTCAGAAGTGCCAAGTGGGTAGCTTCCCCCGCCTTTCGCTCGGGCCCTCCACCACAACTGATGTCATGGATCAGCAAGGGGCTGAGCTGGGGTCCAGCCGAGGATGTGCCCATACTGTAGAGCCGCATCTGGGATCTCTTCGAGGGAGATTTTAGTTTGGTTATGGTAGTGCAAGTCATGCTGGTTCGTCAAGTCCAGCCTTGCAAACGCCGGCCCCTCCGCATGTGGGAGTTCAACCCAGAAGGACCGTGCACTATTCAGAATTTCCTCGGCCTGACGCACGAGGAGATGTATAAATCATTCTTCGGACCCCAAATAGAGTGTTCGGATACTACCGAGGACGTGGGCCTGAGCAGCAACTGCACCGCCGACCAAGTAAGTAATCCTCTAGCCGAACACACCGTCTTTCATTTATCATGACGTCATTCTGAGAAATTGCTCCTTGACCAGGACTGGCTAACAAAAGCAAAGATGATTCGGTGTTCGGCCCCCCTTCCTGAGGGTTCGGACAATCCGGTACTGGAAAAGATGCTCGAGCTAGCACCTTGACTGGAGCCCTCAAAGGAAGATAAAGGGGGGAATAATGAGGGCGAAAGCGGGCCCCCATCGCTACCAATTCCAACCGAGGGAATGAGCGCCTCCGTGAGGAAGGATAACCAAGGGGAAGATTCTGACCTTCTCTTGCTCCGGGGAAGGAAGAGGACTGCCTCTGAAGATCCGGAAACCAAGGCTTCCAAACGGGAGAAGATGTCTCCCACAGAGGGTCCTGCCTTGGGGGGTGCTCTTGCCGCACAAAGTCCGCGCGGGGATCAGCCCTCTAACGAGCCGTAAGTGATAAAAAAATACTTAATAGTAAAGATATTCTACCTTACTCCCGAGGAAAACAACTGAAGCATTTATCTTGCAGTTCGGATCTTAGCCCTTCTCAACAGAGCTCGTCTTCAGGGGATCTTCTTCCGGAGATGATGGAGAGCGAAACGCCTCCTCTGGACTCCCCCGCTAAAGAAGTGGGCGACCTTGAAGTGTCGTCACGGAGGGCCTCTCCGGATCCAGTGAGGCCAGAAGATAATCCTATAGTCACCCGAAGTCCCTAGCATCCGGCTCTTGAAGAGGGCAAACAAAGGAGTCCGACGCCGTCTGGTATGTGGTCGGACGCACTGAGGGATCTGCTAAAGCGAGCGACCATCTTGGAAGAACACCGTACGTTAATGGGTACGGTGATGGAAAGGATTTCATCCGCCGAAAGCGGGTTTCAAGAAGCCTTTATGAGTCTACTAACGGGCTTTGAGGTACATAAAATGATATACATTTGTGATAGTACCGCACATTTTTAGGTGTGCCCTGTGTAGATAGTAGCCCCTGAGACTCTGGTTGTTGCCGAGAGCGGCAGCAAACAGAGGATCATAGTCCCATGTAATAACCATACTGCTTGTATGTGCAGGTGGTGGAAGCTCCAGTGGCTAGACGGACTGATGAGTTTGCTGAACTAAAGTGGCAACTGGATGCGGCGGATGCCGACATCGAGCTTGTTAACAAGCGGCTTGACGAGGCACAGGGTAGGTGATATTTTCTTATGAATGTCACATAGTAAGAGCAGCGCGATGCCAGTATCTTTAATATGTTTTAACTGCAGATGGAGCTACCACCGTGGAGACCCTTTGGGCGGAACTTGCTCGAGCCAAAGAACAAGCAAGGAGTAGAAATGCGGTTGCCTTGAAGGCGGCCGAATAGTTAATTGTTGAGAAGGCCGCGCATTGCGAGAGCAAAGAGAAGATGGCCAAGATGGCTATAAAGTTAAAATACACTGTCGACCATTGCCAGTTCCTTGAAGAAGAAAACCGAGCGAAGGTGACGGACCTCGAAAAGGCCATGATGGCGACCAAAGACACCCGCTCTGCCATGAGAGCAAAGAAGGAGGAGCTGCGTGAAGCCGGTGATATTATGGCTGGGAAGCCCTTTTTGCCGTGGAGGAAGTTCGGAGATCCGCGGTATGCCCCTCTGGATCGGCTGTGGAGTTCGGCAGAGGCATATCTGGATTTGACGGCGAGTGCTGTCGATGCGGCCGAATACTTCCGAGATCAAACAGATCGTGAAGTGGACAAGCTATTCTGGTTGCAGTGTAACGTTCCAGAGCATCCGCTTCCGCTAACTGATCAGCTTACCGAATGGGCCGAACTCAATAGATTGTCCGGACTCGCCATGAGGTCCGTCGTAGATCATCTGTGGCCGGAAAGGCCGAAGCCGAACAGCTATTTCAGCTTAGTGCAGCAGTTCCTTGGTGCGGTGCCGTGCATCAATGCGATGAAGAGGTCGGTGTGCATAGAAGGCTCGCGAATGGCCCTTGCCCGTGTCAAAGCATACTGGGCGGAGATGGATGCTACCACTGTTGCGGCGCAGGGTTCGGCCTTAGGCCGAGTGGCTGCCGAGCACTATTTTGAAGAAGTTCTTGAGGGTGCTCGTTTGATAGAGGCCCAGTGCTCGAAGAATATTATGTTTGAGTGACATGTATTCCCATTGTAAAAACAATGTTTTATTAAATTTATCAAGGCTGTATTTATACCTTGGCCCGAAAGTATTGTGATGCCTCCTGTGCGGCCGTTTATGTATACATGTATATAACCTGAAAGATTGCAGTCGTCAGCTTCAGCCCCACGCATATAATGCGGGGGTGTTCGCAGAAGACGCATGTTCACACTTAATCCAACGTCTTGGTCCTAATAAGAAGGTGATAGCGCAACGAACTAGGCAACCGGACTATAATGCTTTAACACTTTCACTTAGCCATAGGAGTTTGACAGTGGGGCTACTATATAGCCCCTGGTGGCTCCGCACTCACCCGAATTCGGGGTGCGTACATGCCCGGCCGGGAAACGGCCCTTCGTTAAGGCGGAGGAATTATAAGATTCCGATAGGTCATCGAGTGGTTGACCAGTCTCACGCTATATCATGACAGTCAGTTTTCGGCTTTCTCTACTGAGGTGCTCGTCCGGATGAACCAGCGCACAATCACAGTAGTTCTCCTGGTGCCGCCTTAGCCGATAGAGTGGAACTTAAGGCAGCAAAACACTGGAGTCGGGAAAACCCAACATTTGACCAAAGACATGATTCGGAGCTGATGCATATAAGGCCAAACTCGCGACGCCGAACACTCCCTAAGGTATTCGGTCTTTATGGTGTAAACCGGGCCTAAAGAGTGCCCTTTGTAAGAAGCCCCTGGTGTCGAGGTACATGCATTATTCTGACGTGGCCACATGCCAAGACATCAACATCCTTCTCAATTGTACTGAGAATCCGAGGGATGTGTATCAACAAGAGATAGTAAAAAAGGTTGACGCAGGGTCTTAATCTAAAAAGAATCCTTGGAACGGGTCCCTGCTGCACATCCGCGCCTGTTTCTCCGTTGTGCTGCATCCTGGACGGGTGTAGCACGATGGTCATCTGTAAAAGAGAGGAGCTTAGCTGAAAAGTTGTCGTGCAAAAAGGTAGGTTTAAAGAAATGATGTACAATTCAAGATGAGTAAAAATTGCCACTTGTCTGCGCGCGTTGAGCCCCTTGTATTTGTAATAGGGGTGTGGCCATCAAACCTGTATGAATTACATATAGCTGCGCCGGACTCGTCTAACCGTGTTCGTGGTCTTGATGACCTATCGAATGCTTTAGTTGGTGAGGCCGTTTTAGTGTGCAGCTGCCAAGGTAGCCGCACTGTCTTCGGCGCGCAGGGATCGCTCAATATTTCCATTTACTGTAATGATGCCACGTGGACCGGGCATCTTAAGTGTGAGGGAAGCATAATGCGGTATTGCATTAAAGCAAGCGAAAGCTTCGCGTCCAAGTAGTGCTTGAAAGCCACTTTGGAACGGAGCAATGTGGAAGGTTAAATTTTCGCTACGGAAGTTATCGGGGAAGCCGAATATAACCTCCAGTTGCAGGGAGCCCGTGCAATGAGCCCCTGGGCCTGGCGTTACTCCTCTAAAGGTAGTATTGTTGTGGCAAATTTTCGTTGGGTCTATCCCCATTTTGCGGATTGTGTCCTGATATATCAGGTTTAAGCTGCTGCCACCGTCCATCAGGACTCGTGTGAAGTGGTATCCGTCAATTATTGGATCTAATACCAAGGCAGACCATCCTGTGCTTCGGATACTTGCTGAGTAATCCTGATGGTCGAAGGTGATCGGTTGAGATGGCCAGTGGCAGAACTCCGCGGTGATAGGCCCTTGGGCATGTTTATCTGGGAGTGCCGCTTTGTATCTCCCCTTTATCATATGTAACACGTTTACTGTTTTGACTTCTGGTGGAAATTTCTTCTGTTCCCCAGTGTTTTGCTTGCGAGGCTTATCCTCGTCTTCGCTTGGTGTATCCTGCCCCTTATGTTCGGCGTTGAGCTTGCCGGACTGCTTGAAGACCCAACATTGTTTGTGGGTATGATTTGCAGGTTTATCGGGGGTGCTATGGATCTGACATATTTGGTCCAGAATTTTGTTTAAGCTGGACAATTCATCTCTGGCGCCTCCGAGAGCTTTCGAATCCGGCATTTACCGCCATGCTCTTCGGGCTGTCTTCTTTATTTCGGTGCTTATTATTTTTGCTGCGTCGTGATTTCCCGTTTCCGTCTCTAACTTCGTATTTACTTGGGCCGCTGGTGCTGCATCGGGCTAGCCAGCTGTCCTCGCCCGTGCAAAAGTGGGTCATGAGGCTTGTTAATGCTGCCATTGTTCTCGGCTTTTCTTGGGCAAGGTGTGTGGCAAGCCATTCGTCTCGGATGCTGTGCTTAAAGGCTGCCAAGGCTTCGGCGTCTGGACAGTCGACTATTTGGTTCTTTTTAGTAAGAAACCTGTTCCAAAGCTTTCGGGCTGACTCTTCGGGCTGTTGAGTTATATGACTCAAATCGTCCGCATCCGGAGGTCGGACATAAGTCCCTTGAAAATTCGCGCGAAAAGCGTCTTCGAGCTCTTCCCAGCTTCCAATGGAGCTTTCCGGGAGGCTTTTAAGCCAGTGCCGAGCTGGCCCTTTGAGCTTGAGGGGTAAGTACTTGATGGCGTGGAGATCATCTCCTCAAGCCATATGGATATGGACGATATAGTCCTCAATCCAGACCCCAGGGTCTGTTGTTCCGTCGTATGCCTCTATGTTTACGGGTTTGAATCCCTCTGGGAATTCATGGTCCAGCGACTGTCCACCCTGCTCTAACACTGGGTCTATATGATCGTTGTTTCTGCCGAGGCAGGATTTGGGGCGGTGCTTACGCCGCCGCTTTGACTACTTCTCGAGGGGACAACCCTTCGTTGCGTCCTTCCATTCCTCGTCGTCGTTTTCTTTTGGTGTGTTCACCATGTATATGTCATGTGATGAAGTGGACGTCTGGTACCCTGTGGGCAGTGGTTCCTGTTCGTCTCCTGCATTGTCGTCCATACCGTCGATGTCTTCAGAGTCGAAGTCGAGCATGTCGGTTAAATCGTCGACAGTGGCTACTAAGTGGGCGGTGGGTGGGCGGCGAATTTCTTCGTCATCCGCATCCCAATCCTGCCAGACATAGTTCGGCCAGGATCCTCCTGACAAGGAGAGAGACCTTAATGAGTTCAGTAAGTCGCCGAAGGGCGAGTGCTGAAAAATATCCACGGAGGTAAACTCCATGATCGGTGCCCAATCGGATTCAATAGGAACGGGCAGGCGGTTCGGAGTCCGTGGCCGGAGAAGGATCCGACAGTTTGACAACACGACTCTCGTGAAGGGTAAGGTCGATATTCGGCTCGATCGCCGCTGAGGATACGGCCTCCGTGACGGGGTCTATCCACCCGTCCATGGATGGCGCAACTGGCTCCAAATTGAGGCTCGGAGCGGCTGCCAGTGCGATCTCCTGAATACGGTCCAATGGCAGAGCTAAATCGTACCGATTGTGACCGCGTGGCGCATAAGGCCGGGGCTCGAATCTGTCGAAGATCAAGTCTCCGGGGACATCGGCCGTATAATTTAAGCTTCCAAACCTGACCTGGTGGCCAGGGGCGTAACTTTCGATCTGCTCCAGATGGCCAAGCGAGTTGGGCCGCACTGCGAAGCCGCCGATCACAAAGATCTATCCAGGGAGAAAAGTCTCACCCTGGACTGCATCGCTATCGATGATAGTAGGAGCCATCAAGCCTAACGGCGACGACACAGAGGAACTCTCAATGAAAGCACCAATGTCGGTGTTAAATCCGGCGGATCTCGGGTAGGGGGTCCCCAATTGTGCGTCTAAGGCGGATGGTAACAAGAGGCAGGGAACACGATGTTTTACCAAGGTTCGGGCCCTCTTGATGGAGGTAAAACCCTATGTCCTGCTTAATTTATTCTTTATGATATGAGTATTACAAGAGTTGATCTACCACGAGATCGGAGAGGCTAAACCCTAGAAGCTAGCCTATGGTATGATTGTATGTTGTCCTACGGACTAAAACCCTCCGGTTTATATAGACACCGGAAGGGGCTAGGGTTACACAAGGTCGGTTACAAAGGAGGAGATATACATATCCGTATTGCCTAGCTTGCCTTCCACACCATGTAGAGTCCCATCCAAACACGAGACGAAGTCTTCAATCTTGTATCTTCATAGTCCAACAGTTCGGCCAAAGGATATAGTCCGGCTGTCCGGAGACCCCCTAATCCAGGACTCGCTCACCCCCCTTTGGGCCCATGCGCCTAGGGTTGGGGGGGGGGAACCCTAGAGGGGGCGCCCCCCTTGCTTGGGGGTCAAGCCCCCTCCCCTTGGCCGCAGCCCCCCTCTAGATCTCATCTAGAGGGGGCCGACCCCCTTCCTCCTTCCCCTATAAATAGAGGGGCAAAAGGGGGGGCTGCACACCACATCAAAGGCTCAGCCCCTCCCCTCCCCAACACCTCTCCTCCTCCGTTAAGAGCTTGGTGAAGCCCTGCCGGAGTACTGCCGCTCCACCACCACCACGCCGTCGTGCTGCTGTTGGAGCTCTCTTCCTCAACCTCTCCCTCCTCCTTGCTGGATCAAGGCGTGGGAGACGTCTCCGCTCCGTACGTGTGTTGAACGCGGAGGTGCCATCCGTTCGGCGCTAGGATCATCGGTGATTTGGATCACGACGAGTACGACTCCATCAACCCCGTTCTCTTGAATGCTTCCGCTCGCGATCTACAAGGGTATGTAGATGCACTCCTCTCCCTCTCGTTGCTAGATGACTCCATAGATTGATCTTGGTGATGCGTAGAAAATTTTAAATTTCTACTACGTTCCCCAACACTTCCGTACTGGGTTTTATTGGCCGACAGCCCGAGCAGACACACATGACCTCATCCAATGCTGCGTTGGATGCCAACTCTTCGCCAACCAAAGCCACATGCCCCCAACTGCCTTACAGACTATCCCCATCACTTGGCCTTTTGTGGTCTGGGGACTGGATATTGTTGGACCCCTTAAAGGGGGAAGCCATAAGAAAAAATATCTGCTGGTTATGGTGGACAAATTCACTAAGTGGATAGAGGCTAAACCAGTCAAAATGGCTAAGTCCGGCCCGGTGATAGACTTCATATCCGGTGTTGTGCACCGTTATGGTGTCCCACACAACATCATCACCGACAACAGCTCACAGCCGACGAGGTAAAAACCTGGTGTACTAATCTGGGTATTAAACTCGATTACGCCTCCATCTACCACCTACAAACCAACGGTCAAGTCGAAGGAGCCAGCGGTCTTATTATGAGCGGCATTAAGCCCAGACTAGTGCGGTCTTTGAAAGAATCAGACAAGCACTGGGTTGAGGAGCTCGACTCCATACTCTAGGGGCCGCGGACCACACCCAACCGTACTACCGGATACACACCTTTCTTCATGGTGTATGGCGCAGAGGCCATTTTGCCCTGCTATATTATTCACGACTCACCTCGAGTGCGTATGTACAAAGAGAGAGAAGCCAATCTTGATCAGCAGGACATCCTAGATGCCCTGGATGAGGAACGCGATGTCGCAAAAGCCCGTTCAGCATTTTACCAACAGCAGGCTCGAAGATATCAAAGCAGAGAAGTATGGGCCAAGACTTACAACATTGGCGAACTCGTTCTGCGCCTGCCGGAGAAGAAAAAGGACAAACTCAAGCCCAAATGGGAGGGTCCCTTCCTAATTGACGAAGTTCTCACCGGAGGATCATACGGTCTTCGCGATGCATCAGACAATCGCCTCGAGCTGAACCCCTGGAACGCGGCCAGACTCCGAAGATTCTATGCCTAGCACCAAACCCCTTGTTCGTCTCCTCCTCCCCTGTAGTTTCCATTATTTTCTCTCTCTTTTCCGATTACTTTCTTCTTTCTTGCTTTAACACTTTGGTACGGCTAGAACGCACACCATTGGCACATACATCTCTAAATATGTATGTCACTTGTACCCGGGGGCTTCTTGGACAGAGGTTCTTGTCATTCCTTGAGCATTAAGTTCCTCACATATGAGTTTTTCCATATGTACCTTTTCTTTGCCACTATATGCATCGATATGACTTAAGTTTTGGCCAAGATGGGTTGCCTGGCTCCTGTGCTTATACCCTACGTTCCCGTTAGTTCAGCTAGGGCATAAAGGGAGCACCTCTGCGATTGTTACTGCCGGGTCATTTGGATGTGTACCTCAGACTGGGTGAAGCCGAAAGCTAGCGTTCTTAAGGGAATATTCGGTCGGTCAATTAAAGATGTTTTCTAAGCTCACTCCATTGTGCACCCCTAGAATTTATACAAACTGTGGTGCTCGCATCACAATTCAGACATGTACATTAAATGCATCCACACCCAGGGAAAGGAACCCTTAACGGAACTATTCTCTCTAGAAGATGTTTCTTACGATACCAATGTAATATAACATAGCTAGCCGGATACAACTTGTCTGCTCAAGCAACTATGACCCCTACGCCTAGTTTTCCAGGCATACCCCGGCCTATTCAGCCGCGACGGTATTCGAAAACACTCCACACCTTCGGGTCCGGAGGTTGAAGCGAAAAGGTCTGCCATGACAGATGATATACAATTCAGCTAGAGTTCCACATAATGAGGAAAGTACATAGTCACTTGGACTCGAACAATTCCTACTCTACACCTTCCAACAGGCAGTCTAACTTACAATCTTATTGGGAATATTTGGTGGCCACCTCTACTTGGTCATATACTAAACTAACGGGAATTTCTTCCCCATTTAACCCTAACGGTCCAACCCGACCCATGTGATTTGGATCCAGCTTGGTATATCGCGTTTTCACCATGGCCCAGGCCTCTCGCGTGCCCTCTCGGCAGGCTGATATCTTCCATAGTCGGATACGCCTCCGCGCTCCCTTGAACAACTCTACAAGCTCCTCCATACTTCCTGGAGGGGAGGTAGAGGGCCATAAGGCCTTGGCAACACTCCGCATGGCCAGCCGGCATGTTCGTGCACTTTCGACAGTCTTTGCAGCAGATCACTCGATAATCCGGACATCTTCAGGATGGCCTGTCAATATGCCTACAAACATGACTATATCAGTCCCATTTATCTCTGAACTACTTTAAAAATAGTTCGGACACATACTGAATATGCCGCCCTGCAGCTTCTTGCTCTCCTTCACGGAATCGGCTAGCTGGGCTCGAACATCTTTCAATTCTTCACCCAATGTAGTGTTGGAATCCTGTAGCTTGTTTTTCTCATCTCTGACGCGGGTCAGCACATGCTTGTCTGTGGCATGTTGCCTTTTCGCCTCTTTTTCTCCCTCTTGGGTGGTCCTCAACTTCTCTTCAAGTTGATAAGACGGCCCTATTATGGGATCAGCAGCAGAATTAGCACAGTTGGTATATAATTATTGTTCCTCGATGGAGGGGAACACTACCAGAAGACGACTTCTTGACGTTTTCGAGTTCGGCAGTAGCAACATTTAGCTGCGGCCGGCACTGCTCTAGCTCCTGGGCTAGCAAGCAATTCTTCTCTGTAAGGACCTGGTCATACAACGATCCTTAAATCAGTTGTGCCAACTGCTTTCAGTCTTGGGGGCTACGGGCATATGGTTATCCTTTTTTGACAAAGAAAACTTACCTGCACATCTGTCAGATATTGCTTCGTGGCTCTTCTAAGCCCATCTCGAGCAGCTCGGATGTACGCGTGGCCCGAGCTAAAGGCATTAAAAGCCTCCTCCGAGAACTTGGGGCCTCGCAAGACAGCCCTGCAGCGCCGATGGTTCATGGCACTTTCTACATCCGACTTGGTGACAGACATATTTTCTGAACCCTCAGCCAAAGGGCAGTCCGACGCTGTTCCTGCAGCAGCCCCAGTCTCCCCGATTGAATCTAAATCTCGGTTGTTGGGAATGCTACCTCTTGAACACTGTGTTGGTTTTCCCTTGAAGAGGAAAGGGTGATGCAACAAAGTAGCATAAGTATTTCCCTCAGTTTTTTAGAACACAAGGTATCAATCCAGTAGGAGGCCAAGCACGAGTCCCTCGCACCTACACAAAACAAATAAAATCATCACAACCAACGCAATAAAGGGGTTAAACATGATAAACATGAAAAGTAAAGGAAGATCTGATAGATATGATAAGATAATATTTTTGGTATTTTTATGATAAACATGAAAAGTAAAGGAAGCAAAATAAACAGAAAAGGAAATAGCTTGTTGATGGAAGATTAATATTTTAGAAAATAGACCCGGGGGCCATAGGTTTCACTAGTGGCTTCTCTCGAGAGCATAAGTATTATGGTGGGTAAACAAATTACTGTTGAGCAATTGATAGAATTTAGCATAGTTATGAGAATATCTAAGTATGATCATATATATAGGCATCACGTCTGAGACAAGTAGACTGACTTCTGCCTGCAACTACTACTATTACTCCACACATCGACCGCTATCCAGCATGTATCTAGAGTATTAAGTTCAAAAGAACAGAGTAACGCTTTAAGTAAGATGACATGATGTAGAGGGATAAACTCATGCAATATGATGTAAACCCCATCTTGTTATCCTCGATGGCAATAATACAATACGTGTCGTGCTACCCCTACTGTCACTGGGAAAGGACACCGCAAGATTGAACCCAAAGCTAAGCACTTCTACCATTGCAAGAAAGATCAATCTAGTAGGCCAAACCAAACTGATAATTCGAAGAGACTTGCAAAGATAACCAATCATAGATAAAAGAATTCAGAGAAGATTCAAATATTGTTCATAGATAAACTTGATCATAAACCCACAATTCATTGGTCTCAACAAACACACCGCAAAAGAAGATTACATCGAATAGATATCCACAAGAGAGGGGGAGAACATTGTATTGAGATCCAAAAAGAGAGAAGAAGCCATCTAGCTAATAACTATGGACCCGAAGGTCTGAGGTAAACTACTCACACTTCATCGGAGAGGCTATGGTGTTGATGTAGAAGCCCTCTGTGATCGATGCCCTCTCCGGTGGAGCTCCGGAAAAGGCCCCGAGATGGGATCTCAGGGGTACAGAAGGTTGCGGCGGTGGAATTAGGTTTTTGGCTCCGTATCTGGTAGTTTGGGGGTAAGTAGGTATATATAGGAGGAAGAAGTACGTCGGTGGAGGAATGTGGGCCCCATGAGGGTGGAGGGCGCGCCTAGGGGGGGGGTAGGCGCGCCCCCTACCTCATGCCTCCCCGGTTGCTTTCTTGACGTAGGGTCCAAGTCCTCTGGATCACGTTCGTTCCAAAAATCACGTTCCCGAAGGTTTCATTCCGTTTGGACTGCGTTTGATATTCTTTTTCTGCGAAACTCTGAAATAGGCAAAAAAGAACAATTCTAGGCTGGGCCTCCGGTTAAGAGGTTAGTCCCAAAAATAATATAAAAGTGTATAATAAAGCCCAATAAAGTCCAAAACAGGATATAATATAGCATGGAACAATCAAAAATTATAGATACGTTGGAGACGTATCAAGCATCCCCAAGCTTAATTCCTGCTCGTCCTCGAGTAGGTAAATGATAAAAACAGAATTTTTGATGTGGAATGCTACTTGGCATAATTTCAATGTAATTCTCTTAATTGTGGTATGAATATTCAGACCCAAAAGATTCAAGACAAAAGTTTAATATTGACATAAAAATAATAATACTTCAAGCATACTAACTAAGCAATTATGTCTTCTCAAAATAACATGGCCAAAGAAAGTTATCCCTACAAAATCATATAGTCTGGCTATGCTCTATCTTCACCACACAAAGTATTTAAATCATGCACAACCCCGATGACAAGCCAAGCAATTGTTTCATACTTTTGGTGTTCTCAAACTTTTTCAATCTTCACGCAATACATGAGCGTGAGCCATGGACATAGCACTATATGTGGAATAGAATGGTGGTTGTGGAGAAGACAAAAAAGGAGAAGATAGTCTCACATCAACTAGGCATATCAACAGGCTATGGATATGCCCATTAATAGATATCAACGTGAGTGAGTAGGGATTGCCGTGCAACGGATGCACTAGAGCTATAAGTGTATGAAAGCTCAACAAAAGGAACTAAGTGGGTGTGCATCCAACTCACTTGCTCACGAAGACCTAGGGCATTTTGAGGAATCCCATCATTGGAATATACAATCCAAGTTCTATAATGAAAAATTCCCACTAGTATATGAAAGTGATATCATAGGAGACTCTCTATCATGAAGATCTTGGTGCTACTTTGAAGCACAAGTGTGGTAAAAGGATAGTAGCATTGTCCCTTCTCTCTTTTTCTCTCATTTTTTTATTTGGGCCTTTTCTTTTTTTGCCCCCCTCCTTCTTTTATTTAGTCTGGAGTCTCATCCCGACTTGTGGGGGAATCATATTCTCCATCATCCTTTCCTCACTTGGGACAATGCTCTAAAAATGATGATCATCACACTTTTATTTACTTACAACTCAACAATTACAACTAAATACTTAGAACAAAATATGACTCTATGTGAATGCCTCTTGCGGTGTACCAGGATATGCAATGAATCAAGAGTGACATGTATGAAAGAATTATGAACGGTGGCTTTGCCACTAATATAATGTCAACTTCATGATCATGCAGAGCAATATGACAATGATGGAGTGTGTCATAATAAATGGAACGGTGGTAAGTTGCATGGCAATATATCTCGGAATGGCTATGGAAATGCCATGATAGGTAGGTATGGTGGTTGTTTTGAGGAAGGTATATGGTGGGTGTATGATACCGGCGAAAAGTGTGTGGTATTAGGAGGCTAGCAATGGTGGAAGGAAGAAAAGTGTGTATGATCCATGGACTCAACATTAGTCATAAAGAACTCATATAATTATTGCAAAAATCTACAAGTTATCAAAGCAAAGTATTACGCGCATGCTCCTAGGGGGATAGATTGGTAGGAAAAAACCACTGCTGGTTCCCGACCGCCACTCATAAGGAAGACAATCAATAAATAAATCATGCTCCGACTTCATCACATAACGGTTCACCATAGGTGCATGCTATGGGAATCACAAACTTTAACACAAGTATTTCTCAAATTCAAAACTACTCAACTAGCATGACTCTAATATCACCATCTTCATATCTCAAAACAATTATCTAGAATCAAACTTCTCATAGTATTCAACACACTCATAAGGAGATTTTTTTTACTAATCTTGATGCCTAACATAATTAAAGCAAATTACCACGCTGATTTGTAGGACTCTCAAAATAATCTAAGTGAAGCATGAGAGAACAATAGTTTCTATCAAACAAATCCACCACCGTGCTCTAAAAGATATAAGTGAAGCACTAGAGCAAAAACTATATAACTCAAAAGATATAAGTGAAGCACATAGAGTATTCTAACAATTTCCGAATCATATTGTGTCTCTCTCAAAAGGTGTATACAGCAAGGATGATTGTGGCAAACTAAAAAATAAAGACTCAAATAATACAAGACGCTCCAAGCAAAACACATATCATGTGGTGAATAAAAATATAGCTCCAAGTGAAGTTACCGATGGAAGTAGACGAAAGAGGGGATGCCTTCTAGGGCATCCCCAAGCTTTGGCTTTTAGGTGTCCTTAGATTATCTTGGGGTGCCATGGGCATCCCCAAGCTTAGGCTCTTGCCACTCCTTGTTCCATAATCCATCAAATCTTTTACCCAAAACTTGAAAACTTCACAACACAAAACTTAAAGTAGAAAATCTCATGAGCTCCGTTAGCGAAAGAAAACAAAACACCACTTCAAGGTACTGTAATGAACTCATTCTTTATTTATATTGGTGTTAAACCTACTCTATTCCAAGTTGTCTATGGTTTATAAACTATTTTATTAGCCATAGATTCATCAAAATAAGCAAACAACACAAGAAAAACAGAATCTGTCAAAAACAGAACAATATGTAGTAATCTGTAGCTAACGCAAGTTCTGGAACCCCAAAAATTCTAAAATAAATTGCTGTACGTGAGGAATTTATCTATTAATCATCCGCAAAAAGAATTAACTAAATAGCTGTAACACCCCGGTGTAATGATGCTACAGTAACCCCTGGGGTTAAGTTAATCATTTTGCTAAACAAGTGTTTGATCATCATTGCCTCCTATCTCTTTCTAATTCTAGTTGAATTCAACCTCAAATTATGTGTGAATTTCAAAAAATGCTCAAACATGAAAACTAAAATGTTCATCATGTGGAAAATATTCTCCTAGTAATATTTGTGGTGAACCAACATTTTTGCAAAATGCCTAAGTGGCCTAAAATAGCTAAAACAGAAAAGCTTTTTTTTAAAAAAAAGGAAAAAAAAGGAAAAGCAGAGGAGAGAGAGAGGTGCCCCTGCCTCCCGGGGCCAAGCCCACCTGGGCCGACCCAACTCCCCCTCACCCAGGCTGGCCCACCTACCTCTCCTCGATCCTGTTCCTCCTCCCCCTGTTCAGACCGAGGGCGCACCCGCGCGTCGCCGCTGGACCACCTCGCCAGCTCCAGCGAGGGGATAAGGCCCCGCGCCTCCCCGCCTCTTCGATCCCTGCTTCCACTCACCCCCACTCCCCCTGGCATCCTCGTCCATTTCTCCCCTGCCCCCACTTGCCCCACACGCCTCGCCTCTCTCTTTTCCCCACCTTGCCCGAGAGCTCGCCGCCGTTCTCCATCGACCACACGGCCACCGAGCCACTCCGACCCCGCTGATCTATCCTAGAGATACAGCGCTGTCCTCCTCTTCTTTTGGTGCCACTGGACCGCGCTGGGGGCCACCAGAGCGCCCGCCTCGACTCCTTCTTCCTCCTATGCGCCGCCGTCGCCGTGCTGCATCGCCACCGCGGCTACCGACCTCGCCTTGCCTCGCCGACCTGTCCAGCAGCTCCACCGTCATCGAATGCCTCGTCCCCGTCCACGAGCGCATGCCAGGGAGCATCGCAGGCCGTGGATCAAGCTGCCCCCTTCTGCCTCGGTCGCCGGCAATGTCCCTCCTCTTCGGCGACTCCTGCTGCTACTAAGCCTATCACCGGCCTCCGTGTGCCGCTCGGTGAGATTCTCCGTCTCCTGCTCCCCTCCGTTAGCCTCTACATGTGCCGTAGCTAGCTGGCACCGCATCTATGCTCTACTCGCCACCGATGAGCTTGTGGCCGTCGTGGTGGTCGATGTCACCGCTGCCTAAGGCCACGGTCGAACTCCTGGTGCTCCCAGGAGCCCAACGAGCATGGCCCCGTGCTTCCCCGTACCCCCTAGCGCTGGATCAGTCGATGACCGAAGTCCGGCGTCTGCCTCGCCGCTCACCGTCGACATTCCTGACCACCGCATCCTCTGCCACCACCCCAGATCGGCTCGCCGTCGTCTTCTCGTTCGAACGAGCCCGACCGTGCTAGAAACGGCGCCCTATGCGCGAAACCCGACCACCTCCCGAGCGCGCTGTCGTTGTTTTTGGTCGCCGGGGCAACTCCGGCACCGTCCACCGATGTGGCTAGGTGGGCCCCGCCCCTGGGTCGCTGACCAGTGGGTCCAAGGGGCCCCGTTGACTAGGTTAACCCAGTCAACGTGCTGACTGGGCAGCCCCAGCCACTGACATGTGGGCCCCAATTGTTTAAAACGTTTTATAAATAAATAAATCTGTTAATTAGCTTTAATCATTATTTAGTCACTAACACCAGGGGCCCACCCCTCTAATTAGCCCGTTAGATTAGTTTAATCCACTATTAAGCTAGCAGAGGCTCACATGTGGGTCCCGCTGGAACCACAGGTCAGGTTTGACCAGGTCAGCAAGTCTGTTTACTGCTGACGTCATCAGCACGTCTGTTGACTGCTGACATCATCAACACGTCATGCTGACGTCATATTTTCTTTTTTCTGTTAATTTAATTAATTCCAGAAAATACTTTAATCTTTAGAAATTCGTAGAAATTAAACCGTAGCTCGGATGAAAATGTTTTCTATATGAAAGTTGCTCAGAAAAATCCAACGAATCTGAATGGGCGGTCCAACCACCTGTCACATGCCCCTACCATGCTGAACATGGAACTGCCCCCTCTCTTTCATCTGTCCGGAATTCGTCTAACACCATGGATTCATCCTCGGATGTTTATCCCCACCGTCTGCAACAAGTAGTACTACATTAGGACAACCCTAGCTCTGCCTATCGTCATGTTATGCTTTGTGATGCTTTGTTTGCTTTATATTTATTGTTTCTTCCCCCTCTTCTCTCCGGTAGACCCTGAGACCAATGATGCCCCTGTGATCGACTACGTCACCGACGACCCCTCCTTCTTGTCTGAGCAACCAAGCAAGCAAACCCCCTTTAGCATTCCGATATCACCCATTTCTTTCCCTCTCATGCTTGCATTAGAACTGCTACTGCTTTCTGTATGATCCTACTCTGATGCATAGCCTGTTTTTGTTACCTGCTTTCATACCTTACCTGCTTATTCTAAATTTCTTAGTATAGGTTGATTAGAGATCCATCAGTGACCCCACCTTGTCCCAGTTGCCCCGCTTTATGTTCGATGACTCGACCAATGTGGTCGACATCCAGGCCCCGACACCGCACATCACCCCCGCTTAGTTGTATGACTCTGCAGAGTTACCATCGAGTGCCGAGGGTGGAACCTCTTACATCGCTCCTGATGAGACCTCTGTAGTGTAGTTATTCGGTCGTGGTCATCGAGGGTGATTTCCTCCTTAACCACTTCCTATACGGCTTTGTCGTGCAACCCCTCAAGTGTGAACCTCGAGGGTGGATCCTCTTACGTTCACCTTGATGATTACATCGAGTGGAATTCACCGGGGGTGATTCCTCTGGTTTTCCCCTTGGTGTTAGACACATAGTTACTATGGTTACTATGACTTCACACTAAACCATGTTACTAAAGACGGGTCGGCCCTGAGGGGTACCCGTGCGAGCTTAATAGCGAGTGATGTGGAGTCGGATTGACCTGGAAGGTGCCCATGAGTTTGTTACGAGGCGTGGCCGGGCATTCTTAGTCCTTGCCTCAAGTACTTGAGACGGGGCGACAGGGTCACATATTTCGTGAGTCTCTTCTTATTAACGCGCGTTCCTAATCCACTATGATTTGGATATTTGATCCGAGGAGCCTCTGGCCTGATCGCACTAACCATCATGTGGGCATTGTATGGGCGTTCTACGTTGTATGCATCAGCCGAAGCTTAATAGACGTCAGCGACTGAGCGGTGCGCGCCGGGTTGGACTGGTAAGCTCCTACCTTTTTAAGGAGGTAGCTAGGTCTGCTCACCAGCCGCCCATGCAACATACATGAGTTCCCGGGGCGATGGCCCATGACCCCTGGGGGCATACGTTTAGTCCGGCGTGCTGACCTCTCTATTAAGCCTAGGTCGGGTTGCGGCGTATTGTTTGCCCGAGGTCGGGCATGACCCAGGAAAGTGTGTCCATCCGGAGTTAATCGAGCTTTGTGGGTAAGTTGGTGCACCCCTGCAGGGAAGAAAACATCTATCGATAGCCTGTCCTACGGTAACGGACACTAGGAGTTGTATCCCGATCGATACAACTAGAACAGGATAGTTGTGATGAGAAGTGGATTGTGAATGAGAAATGGATAGTATGGCTCTAGGATTGCTTTCTGCAGGGAGTCGAGAAAGGATCTCTAGCCGAGGTTGATAACACTATTGCTACTTTATTTTATGCTACTCTACTCCCTCCTGTTTCTGCAAGCTGGTGGTTTCCGGAAGATGCTAGTCTTCGATAGGCTAGGCTTTCCCCTTCCCTTCTGGCATTCTGCAGTTTAGTCCATAGATACGACCCATTCCTTTGGTACAGATGCATACTTAGTTTAGTCTGATGTAAGTCTTGCGAGTACTTTGGATGAGTACTCATGGTTTCTTTGCTACCTCTTTTTCTCCCATACACTACAAAAAAATACACTTCCGTGATGATACGTGTTTGTCACAGTAGGTCGCATTTTTTGTCATGCATGTACATCCATGACAAATTTATGACAGAATCAAGATAGTCATACCTGTGCTGTCGTAGAAGTGTTCCATGACATTACCAAAATTATCATCATGCATGGAAGTGTCCACTTCCATGACGATAAATCGCGCGTCACGGAAGTGCTTTCGTCAAGGGTGACCGACACATGGAATCCACCGTAACGGAACGCCGTTAAGCTATCGGGTCGGGTTTTGGATCCGGTAACCCGTTAATAGCCCCGACCAATGGGAAATTTCCACGTGTAAAACTCTTATTGGCCAGATGAAACACGTGTAAGCTCATCAGTGGGTCAGATAGGCGCCTATGATACATCGACACGTGGCACGGCCCAACAGAGGCCCATTCCTGTGAAAAGGCCGGCCTGTTTGACTTGGTCAAAAGGTGGCGGGCCGGCCCATGGAAAGCCTGTTAACGGCATGTTCGCATATAGCCCATTTATAGCCCGCTAACCCAAGGCCCGTTACGCCCTATCCGAATTAGGCCCAGTAGTGTCATCTGGGCCATCCAATATGATTCCAGCCCGTTTTCACTTCTGGCCCATGTATGGCCCATGACGTCTTTCAGCCCATATGAGGCCCTATCTAACTCTTGGCCTATTAACGGCCCATGGTGAAACTGGCCCGTAATGAACATTGTATCACTTTACACCCATTAACGGCCCGTGGTGAAACTGGCCCGTAATGAATAGTGTACCACTTTATACCCATTAACGGCCCGTTATTCCATTGGGCCATTTCCAGCCAAGTTATCTTTCGGCCTTCTCAGAGCCCATTTATTCTTGGGCTTATTTCCAGCATTCGTTTACTTACGGTCCGTTACTGTCATTTTCTGCTTGTGGGTCAAATTCAGCCCATGGTTACAGTCGGCCCGTTTGTGGTCCATTAATACGTTGGGCCGTTTTCATAGCGTCATCAAATACGACCTATTAACGATGGCCCGTTACGGTCGGCCCATGAACGGACAATTCCAACTCTAGCCTGTTTACGGCCATAATGCGGCCTGTTATTGGCCCATGTTTGGCCAATCGATCATACGGCCTGTATAAGGCCCATTGATGATACGGCCCGTAGAAGGCCCATTATTTCTACGGCCCGTAGTAGGCCCATTGTTTCTACGGCCCGTAGAAGGCCTACTGTTTCTATGGACCGTAGAAGGCCCACTATTTCTACGGCCTGTAGGAGGCCCAGTGTCACTACAGTAAATATTAGCCCATGGTTATTGTGGCCTAGTTTTAAAAAATAGGTTATTGCAGCAACTAGTTAACCGCAGAAAAAGAACTGCAATGACTACAAGAAAACAAATAAACAAGACAACAAGGAAATAAATAAGCAAGCAACTAACGCTAGGCTATCACGGCTATTACACATATTACATCCACTCGGAATCAAAGGTGTCCACCAGCGCAAATATAGGGAACAAAGCAACATATCATATAGACTGACCGTCAAAATTGGCCACTAGTGCAAATAAATGCGGCAGTAAAACAAGAGCATAACTGAAACAACTTTAGAAGAGCTCAAGAAACGTTATCCTGGGTATCCACCATGCTGGCAATAACTTTAGCAAGCTGATTAGCTTTGTCCTGTTTGGCGCTAAAATCCTCCAACGCTTGCTGTTGCACCAGAAAGTATGCATCTGAATGCTCCAGGGACTTCCGCAGTCCTTCCGCTTCTTGTCGCAGCACAGCTGATCGATGTCTTTCAGCTTGTAGTTGAGACTCAAGAAACCGAACTGATTCAGATAGTGAGTTTGAATAGCTTGTGCAAGCAGTACTGGCCAGTAACTCCAACACTAAACCAAGACAGGATGTGTCACTATCCTGAACCTTATCTGCATTACTACCTTTACCGTTGCTTAGTCAGGCACTCTTCCCCAATATTCTGTCAGCATTCTAAAAGAAGAAACAAGCAGACACATAACAAGTTTAGCATGTACTAATATATGAAACTCATTTCGGTGAACCAGTTCATTAGTAAGGTGGACAGGATTAAACTACCAAGTCTTCTATTGCCAAGTACTAGTACATAATAAAAGCATCAAACAAACATATATCTATGTCCTATGTAGCAATGGAATCTTAAATTAGAACAGTTGTTCTTCAGGTTTAGGCACTTGTTCTACATGAACAGAGTATAGTAAGACGCAAGAATATAATACTTAAAAATATAAAATGAGCTCATAGACCTTACCACATTCTTGGTTCGGGACCAGTACAGAACAAGGTGTTCCCAGTCATCGTCCAGTAAATGTGTCTCAGGAGAACGTAAGGGAATTTGATGAGTTTCTTTGCCGGTGAAGTACGTTTTCTTCAGGTAATTCCGATACTGCCACCAAGCATTCTTGAAGATAGCAGATGTATTAGCACAGGTTACCTCATCCTGAGTTTCCAAATCGGTCCTTCTCTATAGAGAAAAATGGGAAAATTTGTTGTATTATAACCATCATGGAGGTAGGATGTATGGGACGAAGCAAAGTAATTGCCATGAATAACATTACTTACACATAACTCCTGGACAAACACCTGCAACTGGCATTTTCCTTCATCTTCAGTATAATATTTCCAAGATGGGAAGATACGCACATACGATTTAACAACATCAAATGCGATAGATGCTAAACTATGACTAGCTGGTTGTGCTTCCTCCATAGGAATAGGCGTACTAACTGGTGGAGTTGGGGTTGGCCATGATAGTACCGGCCCTTTGGGCACTGGAGCTGCCTTACTAACTGCTCTTGTTTGGGAGCTCTGTGGTGGAGATGGTGCTGTGTCAACAGGAACTGGGTTACTATCGGCTGGGGTTGGGGTTAGATTGGGTGAAGCTGGTTCTCTGTCCATCGTAGTAGGGGTACAATCTGCGGGAGTTTGGGTTATGTGTGGTAGGGCTGGTTCTTGTGCATGTACAACTGGGGTGGTATCTCCACCAAGAGGTAGCACTGTTTTATTTGAAGACCGTGTTTTTAGTCCGCTAGATACTGGCATCACCCGCTCCAATTCAAATGGCTGATAAACAGGAAACATAGTTGAATGTACAGACATTGTATGAGAGACAAATGCAATAGATAGTGTGGAAAAAAGAGGGCATGAAATAGTTGACATGTATATTGTTTAACTAAAATGGATAGCATGACATAATTTCACATATATGATGTCTATCTAAATTGGATAGCATAGCATAACATAATTCAAAGATATGATGAATAACTAAACAGGATCGCATGACATAATTCACCTACATGTTATCTAAGTAATCAGGATCGCATCATTTAATTCACATATGTGATTTATATGCTAAACAGAGGGCATTCGATATGATGTCTGAACTAAGAACATGGTGTTGAATATTGTGTATATGATGTCTAAACTATGCAATGCAAGACACCGTATGCATGATATGAGCAGTATAACCGTGCCAAGTTAGAGCATACACCTCAGTGGGGGAATAGGACTGGTCATCTGTCTCTAAATCCATCTCTGAGGAGCTATCGGGACCCAACAAGAGATCTGCTTCGACAGGTAGCACTGTCTGCTCTGAAGGCCTTGTTCCAGATTTTCCATCTCCCACCCAAATGGCTGATTCACAGGAAGAGTACTTTAATGTACAAACATTGTCAACAAATGGAAATGTAATGAAGAAAAGGATGGGCAAGATATCATTCAAATATATGATGCCTGATTAAACAGGATGGCATTGCACATTTCACATATATTATGGCTGGCTAAAAGACATGAGACTGCATAATTCCCATATATGATATAGAAACTAAACAGGTGGCATTACAGAACATGTCTAAACTAAGCAGATGACATATATGATGGCAAAAGTAGGCACTGCAAGGCAACATATGCATGATATGACTAACATCATCATGCCAAGGTAGAGCAAACACCTTGGGGGTAAATAGGAGTGGTCAGCGGCGTCCGAATCCGCCTCAGAACAGATATCTTCCTCTGGATTACAATTTGGAGAGGGGTGGGGAGGGTTTGCCATTGAACCCACCATGGAGCGATGTATGGATGACATTGTATTGCCGTGCAAAACTCTTCTCTTTTTCTCTACATGTTCAGCATGACTGTGTACAATATCTGACATGCATACGAAAAAAATATGGTGAGATTATGTAAGGAGAGCATGCATAAATTTAGAGTGATGGTAACAACCAGTGGATCAATGTTTTTCCGTTGAACCAAAATAGCCCTAATGGATCGACGTGAATGTATAGTAATAAGTGATGCAACAAGTGTACAACCTCTTTGCCGTAGCCGTGTCGACCTCAGCATCATTGGGTTGGTCGCTGAAGCAGTTGAGGCAGAGGTGGCTGTCAGAGGTGTGGAGGAAGATCTAAGGAATCTATAGACGGCGTCCAGGGCACTGCTCTGTTGTGATGGATCGTTCTGTCGTTGGAGCAGCTCCGGTGAGCTGTAAGACATCAGGGCTGAAGCAGCACAAGACATACATCGTCAATCTCAAGTGGGATTCTAATAGCACCTCCAATAGATGATTTAAAATGGATGTAAAATTAACATCACCAAAAACCACCTGACTACAACAGATGAGGTAAAAACTGTTGACTCTGAACTTAACTGTTGAAACTGAAATTTACTATGGAATCTGAATGCTACTGTCGAAACTGAACGCAATGGTAGTAGAGAGGCACTTGACATGTAGTTTAGGGAGGGCGTGCAGTTCATCTTCAACCCGCACCCCCCTGAGCCGCCAGCCACCACCGGCCGAACCGCCGGCCCCAGCGCCACCTCGCCATCCCGAAACAACTTGCCACCCCGCCCCGGCCAGCCCTCTAGCCCCCCCGCCCCCACCCTGAACCCTAAGATAGATAGTGGGGTACCTCTCCGGCGAGCCCCCGTCCCTGCTGCGGGTGGTTCTTCCTTAACTCCGGCGAGCCCCCCCAACCCCTGAAAATCGACTGACCCAAAAGTCGATTCAGTTGACTGAAGTGTGGCTTAATCGGAGCAAAGCAGCAGCACGAGCGAGGGGGGGGGGAGCAGCAGCAGCAGCTGGGTGAGCGAGCGATCGAGCGAGAGCCGGAGCAGCAGCAGCAGATCTGGCTGGTATGGATGCTGCCGCTGAAGGGGCCTCGCACTGGGGGAGAGCCACCGTGGAGATGTCGCCTGCGACGCCGGCTTCAAGGTAGCCGCTCCATGGGGGTGCGGGATGGAGCACCGTCGGCGCTGGGAGGTCGAGTTAAGGAGAAGGTGCGATGCGATGAGTGTACAACTTCTTTGGTGGCACCAACTTCCAAGGAGTCGGTGAGGATGCTGCGGTTCCGGTGGAGCAGGTTAAGGAAGCGCTGTGGGGATGGAGTAGCCGCGATAGATGAGGCGGTCGTCGGAGCAGCTCCTTGGAGGTGGAGGACGGGGGGGCTGAACCGGCGGGACGGCGAGATGGACGACGGATCCTCATCTGGGGAGGTGGAAGAGGGACGTCAAGCGGTTGCGGTGGACGATGTCGTCGGGGAAGAGGCTCCGGCTGGGCAGCGGTGACGTGGCGGACGGAGGAGGGTGGGGTTTCGCGGCTGGAGCGGAGAGGTTATGGCGGCCTGGGATTTCGAATGGCGAAAAGGGGACGATGGGAGGGGGTGAAGCATGACTTAGGAACACGCTTGTCCAAAATGTAGGGTGTGTTACAAAAGTACCCCCCACCGATTTGAACTAGTGGCCCTTTCGGCTCAGGGTTAGATGGGGGATTTCGCGTGTCGGGATTTGGCAGCTGGAGGGAGTTTTCGTGCGCGTTGTAATTTCGGGATAGCAAGGCGCGGGTTGTGAAGGCGCATGTTTTGGGAGCATGATATCTGAATTTTCGGGATATAATAAGACGCGGGTTGGATTTGAGGGACAAGCCTAACGTGTAGTAATATTGTACTTGTACGTACCAAATCAATTCGCACTTCCCTCAACCAAAAAGAAAACAAAAAAATAAAACTGTTCACACCACACGAAGAGAGAGTCTTGCCCCGTTTTACTATACAAATGCTATTCAAAGCTACTCCCTCCTTCCATCTATATAGGGCCTAATGCGTTTTTCAATGCTAACTTTGACCAAATATTAGAGCAATGATATATGACATGCAACTTACACAAAGCACACCGTTAAATTTGTTTGTGAAAGGTTCTTTCAATGATACAATTTTCACATTGTGCATGTCATGTACTATTAATCTTGTCAATAGTCAAAGGCGGTCTTAAAAATCTCATTACGCCCTATATAGATGGAAGGAGGGAGTATGAATCCATGTTATGTCCGATTAAATTTTTTCGCTTGCTGTATAATGCATGTAACCTACTCATACCAACATTTTAGTGCATTCCAAATGTCTATACTACCGCTGCAATTTGAACTAAATTTGAATTCGTTTCTCTATTTCAATAAGAATCTACAATCATGATTGTTGCCAACTTCAACCATCATAGTTTCCTTCCTATCCGCGAGATACAAATCAGACGGCCTACAATGCAGGATGGCAGGCACACCATCATCAACAACTCTGTTTTTATAAGAGTAGAGATAAAATATATTAAATGTAGTATACCATGTTCATAACCACACAATGTGTATCACTGTTATATATATTCACACATCCGTCGGTTTGAAACACTATGATAAATTCATCAAATATCCGAATTCGCTTTTTATAATGAAGTATATATGATCTCTATTCGTCTTTTACACCCACACAACCCTCTTATCTTTGTAGCTAGCGCTAACTTTCTATTGTGCATGCACATGCCCGCATCCCTCTCACCCTCCCTCAGCATTCTCTAGCTCCATCGCGCAAATTCGTCTTTTCACATTAGGTCGTTCACCCATGGTGTGTGTAGGACCCCCAGCACCTTCTTTACGGCACACATCGATCAATATGCCTCTCTAGCTAGGTGTGCCTAGCACAAACACAAGCTTCCCCTCTTCTCTTGTCACCGTCCATGCCTCACTCCCACCACTCTTTTCATCGTTCTCATACTCGCGCACTCCTCCCCTCGATATAGTATGCCTCTCGTACCACCTCCTACATGCATCCCTCTCTCTCTATCCTTCTCCTCGTGCCTCATTTGCTTCTAACACCCACATGCATGTATACCGATCGATATCCCAACATATACCTAGATCGACTTTAACTACCCCCCCCCATTGATCGATGTACCTCACAAGTTATGTCTCTCCTTTCTCTTACAAAGGGCGATTGATCTTCCTATGTAGTTACGTCTACTTACCACAACCACATCGCCCCCCCTCATCATTCGTGCATGCCTCCTGGCCCGTCTCTCACACGCACGTGCACAGACAACAAGCAGCCATCTCCTCTCTTATTGATATTGCGGGCGTGCCCTCCGTTTGTCTAGCAAGCCTATCCCACCATTTGTTAGAAGCAACTCCACTACCACCCCCTCCAACACTCTAGCTCTGTCTCTCTCTCAATCTTATTCATCTCTTGCACATATGCATGGATGCCGATCGATCTTCCTTAATACATGAGGCAGATCGATCTCCTTAATACATGAGGTAGGCCTCTCTCCTCCTGCACACATATACCAGCCATTGTACCTCTATAGTTAATTGGGCCTCCCTCTTCCCCCACCACACACCAATAGTCAAGCGCTGTAGGTAGGTATCCATGCCACAGAGATAAACTGCACGTAGGTGGTGTACGTATACAAGAAGAGAATAGGTGCACCGTGCACGTACTCACGCTTCGTGCCCAGCCACACCCGCGCGGGTACACGGTGGAGCCCATTTCTCCGCAGAAGATGAATTTGTTTTTGAAACATCAAGTGGCCAGATACTCAAAAACTTATTTGCCCATTAGTGACTTGTCAGGGCAGTGGATTTTAGTTTGTACGATAATGCTGCATCCACCTAAAGTAACGAAAGTTCTTACGTAAACTTCCTAGTAATTCCCTCTTCGTAGGTGCATCATTACTCCTAACATTTGTAATATCAGTTTGAAACTTGTAATATTGCCGTGTCATATTCCTGCGTTTTCAAAATCCTGCGAATCCAATAGGTCCTGAGTTGGTGATGATGTTGTGCCTCCCATCTTTCACCAATAGCCGTCGGATCTAGATCTGACGCATACAAACCAAGCTTCTCCATTTTTGGAAAAAGATCCCCGCACTTGTTCCCTATTTACAAACAACTCCTCGTCTCTCACAATCAACCTCATCTCCTCCCCACCACATCTAGGAGTAGAAGGCCGTGGAAAAATCTGGCGCGATGGCCGCTGCCGGAGCCGTCCACCCCCAATCTTGGTGTTCCGTGCAATGCATGGGCATCTACGCACGGAAAATTATGTCGAACAGGGCTAGTTGTAAGCAGGCTAGCTCTACAGCCATGATGATAGTGACTGCAGACGGTGAGGCTGACTATGGTATGCCGAACACGACGCCTATACTCAGGTGTCATCTCCGGCGCAGGGTCTTGTCACTTCACTGTGAGGAGCAACACGTAATAATTTGACCAACAGGTAGTACAGTGCTAGTACTCCTACTACTACATTGGTAGTACTACTACTAGTACTAGTAGCACCACCGTCTGGATTTAGGAGTACTACCACGTCCATCTAGATTTTAGTATTTGACTAGCAATATCTAGTAATGCATGTCACCAAAAATGTACTACTCCCTACGTAAATAAATACATGGTGTTTTATTCCTATCGGTGAGAGAACTTAATGTTTTTTGCTACTCCTAACTAGAGTACTAATAGGATTACATGCAATGAACTAAACACTACATGCCATGTTTGGTAGTCTCAAGTCATTGAAAGCATGCACGACCCACATCTCTCATTGGTTGATATGTCACGAAATAAGAAACAAGGAGGGAGTTAATGCACCGTGCCTAAGTATTTTGGGATTATTTGGTTTTCGTAAGGTGACTTACACAACATTTTTGTTTACATGCATTAACATTTTATTAGTTAAATCAAAGGTCAAAACTTGGCGCAAAATGCAAAGGGGACCAACAAACCAGCAAACATCAAACTTCTCTCGTTTGGCCCCAACTAGAGGTCCGGTGAGATGACTATACTGCACCGGCACGGAGGGGGGCGCAGCTTCATTGACTTACTGCAACTGCCTTTGGGTGAATGACACGTGGCCCCAGGGGGTGGCTGGCCCACCTATCATATAGCCAAAGGCAGGTGCAGTAGAGGGCCGAGGAGTAGTACGAAATCCTACGCAGCTATGCACGCTAACCAATGGCCGAGTGATCACTCGAATTGCAAGATCAGTTGACTAGAAGCTATGCTAGACCCATGGAGGCGATGAGCGCGAGCATCAGCCAGCTGTGCCAGATGGTCCACGACGCCGGCCTGTGGCCCGGCATCGAGGAACGTCTCCAGGTAGTATTGCTTGAGGCCGCCAGGGCGAGGGGCTGCTTGGACGACAGCTTCGTCTCCTTGTTCGACGAGGTCCTCGTCGGTTTCCTCGACAAGTTCACCGTCGTCAAGAAGCTTGCGGACGACTTTGACGTAAGCCTCCAGCTAACACGCCCAGGCTCTGCGATGCCCGCCACCCTCAATGGACACTATGGTAACAACCTCTTTGACGCACTGGTGGCCCTGCGATTGCCCGCCGTCACGCCGGAGAATGTCCACCTCGAGGTCGCGCTCGCCGCGCAGCGCCTGGCGCAGCAAGACACCATCGACATAATCACCCACGTCTATGCGCAAATCGTCCACAAGGACTACTACATGCAAGAGGAGGACGATAGGATGCTGGCCTTCTTGGAGCGCAGGACAACCTTGGACGGCACTATTCAGAAGCACGTTGAGCTCGCCGCCAACGCCGCTGCTCCTCACACGTCGGTTGGTGACCCGGCGCACTAGGGCGTGAGGATGTCGTTGAATGTTGATGGATCCGTATGTATTTTTATCTTTCCGTCAAATCCATGTAGTAGTATATGATACTATAGTAATTATCTTACCTTTCGCATCAACTTCATAATTTTCGTATGTACTCCATGCATGAACGGCGCCAGAACCAAACTTCTCATTACTCTAGGCAAAATCGTTATTTTCTATCTATTGGTCGCGCCATGGAGCAGAACCAAATTTTACAAGCTACGTGTTCAAAAGGAAAAGCCTGCCGTGTTCGTGTTGCACCCCCACAAGGTTGGTCCGGCACGCCGCTCAAGCGGGAATGCACGCGGTGTTGCATTTTCACTTACAAGTGGGACCGCAGTTGAGCAAACCGACTATCAGCAAACCCCAACCCCGCCCACCGCGCGATGGCTGAGAAAACAGGAGGGAGAGATGGTTGTAGCATGGACTCCAAGAAAATTGGTGTCGGATGGGACTCATGTGGGTGGCGTGTGCCGTACTTCTAGACGTGAATGCTAGTTACGGCCCATGCCACCCCACTATATCGAGCCTATATCGAGGTACGTAGAACAAATTTCTTGCAGTCCGTGCTCAGCCCTCCTCTATCTCTCTTCTTAGCCAGCCAGCGGACGCGCGGAGCCCATCGTCTGTTTGCTCACATGCGGCCCCACGTGTCAGTGAAAATGCAAGAGGACCCACTGAACCTGCACATCTTTCACCTCCACGTGCTGGTGATGAAAAACAAATCCAATAAAGATCTTCGGTGGCCGCTTTTGGAGTTACTCAAGAGTAGTAAGATTCTATTTACAGTTTCACCCAAGATGCACATATCATGGCTTCAACTACCACTCTATTTTCTTTCATGACACGACCTGGATGCTGGATGTCCCATGTGTCGGCAAAAGGAGGAAGAACCCGGCAAAATCTTCGGTTCTGCTCTCGGATTAGACTAGTTGTGCTAACTTAAAATTTTTATTGTGTACTCCCTCCGTTCCAAAATACTTGACTTCCATTTGTCCAAAAATGGATGTACCTATATACTAAGGCATGTCTAGATACATATATATTTTGACAAATAGAAGGCATGTATTGTGCAACGGAGGGAGTAGAATGGATGCAAGTTTTTGTATTGGGAAGAAGAGTACATCCATATATTGATAGAGCGCAATTTAGTAGATGTTCTATCACTTTTAGCTAGCACAGACGCAAGATCGAGCCTCTGCAGATCAACAATGAATGCATCAAGAAGGCACTAATCCAACTTACAGGAGTAGTAAAATGTATTCTTGTGGTTCTTGTTTTCTTTGGTCTTGCTTTTCTAGTCAAAATTATCATTGGAGTTCGTGCAAAATGGAGGTGCATTTGGGGTCGTGCGTTGGAGTTGGCCTTACAAGTGGGACCGTAGTTAAGGAAACCGACTATCGGCAAACCCCCACCTCGCCCGCCGCGCGATGGCCGGAGTTAGAGAAACGACAAGGTTGAAGAGATTGCTCTAGCACGGACTCCAAGAAATAATATGGTGTCAGATGGATGTCATGGTGGTGGCGTGTGCCGTACTCCTGGACGTGAGTGCTTGTTCTGGCCCATGCCACCCTACTACTCCTACTACTTACTCCTACTATATAGTACTAGTATCGAGGATTCGAGGTGCTGGTTACGTACAGCAAACACATTAACATATGGCTATAGTAAAAACACCCGCCCGACGCGCGAAGCATGTGAAGCTAGTACAAATTTAGAGAAGCGACTCGAAAGCCATTCATAAATTTAGTAAGTTTATCACACGCATATCATTTTATTACATACAACAGGTCCTCAACCCACATCGACAATGAGGATACATTATAAATACTAAAGTTTTCACCACACAACAAATAACAAGCCATGAAATGAACTTCAACTCAACCATTCCGCGGCGTTGGAAACGCTTGCTTTGAACCACAAGTGATTCTGGGACGGGCCATCCGTTGTCGATCTTGAGACCAACACAGGACTGATTATCCAAGCTGAAGCGGCCTACTATATCAGTACCAGGGTAGGGATCCACCCAAATGTCTGAGGTATAGACACAGTTGCTTCTCATAAATGTGTCAACAACAGTTGGATCACCTTTCACCATCATCGGATAGTTTTGTCCAAGGAAGAGCGAGTTTTCTCCAAGACTATCAATTCTGTGCCAGGGAGAAGGAGTTGGCGCTAGCACACTAGTATCCATCCCGAATACCATGCAACGGGTGTTGGAATAGGTCCAGAGAGTGCGACCATGGGAGACACCTGCTTCCTTAGCAGTAACATCATCAGTGGGCTGTATACACACAAGAAGAGGTGATCCATCGGAATTAGTTGCCAGGCGCTACTCGTGATCATCACCATCGGCATCTCCCCCTTGGTTATTAAAAATTTCAAGTATAGGTGGTGGGATGTTCACAGGACCTTGTAAACACAAGAAGAAGGTTAATTAGTAAAGGGAAACTTGCTAACCCGCATGCATGTGGATGAAACAATTATAATTACGGTGGAAGACAAACGTACCGAAACTACTAGGATGCCATGCAAAAACAGTGCCACGAGTGGTGGCAGCAAACACAAGGCCCTCGTATTGAATTGCATCACAGTACTCATCCATGTACAGAAACTGATTTTTGAGCAATATCCATCGAGTCGAACCACGAAGGACGACAACAAGCTTGTCGAAGATAGCAACAACTTGGTAGTTGTTGTAATTCCAAGAGCGGTTGGGAACTCGACAAATTGCTATCTTCCGTAGAAGACAGTCACCATGATCGTATTTGAACGTGCGTACATTACCGGTGTGCTCAACCTCTGGGCAGTGTGCTGAGATTTTTGGAAGTGGAACCCGGTGACGAGTGTACACATTCACAAGTTCCCACTCGCAGTTGGACCCAATGTAAACAACCCAATCTCCATTTGCGCCCGCCCAAGCCTTGCCCTCAAGCGATGGCATCTTAACATCATACGTATCATTATCAAGCGGCATCAACTTGCACAGGGCGAGGCCTCCGTCGTGCCGGCGCCAGTCATCAGGGTCACGGCGAAGAAGATAGGGGAGATCAAACCGCTCCTTGACTCTTGGGTTCCTTGCAATGATGTTATTAGTTGAGTCGAGAATGGGCTTGAACAAACCTGCCATGCTAGCCGAGGTGATGACGTTGCACCGATCAATGAGTTCCTCCACCACGTCATCTTTCAGATCGGGGCAAGAATAACGGGGTCGTTTCCGGCCTGTTCCCTCCATGGAGAAGACGATCAAACAATGGCAGAAGAAAGGGTGAAGGGCTGAAGGAAAATGGAGGAGGGAGAGGAAGAGCATGCGACAGCAGTTCCAAATTGAGAGGGAAAGGCAAAGAGTCGGTGGACGGTTGCGAGTTTGCCATGGTTCACGAAGAGGCGCCCCGGCCTACACGTGCATTCGGAAATACTCCTACTACTCGCCATCGTCTCACTGATATGTTGGAACGGGACCACATGTCAACGAAACATGGTGTGTAATTTCTCGTGCAAAATGCGATCTGGCCGCGTTGGCCTGAGGTGCCGCATTAGTTATCGACCTTTATTTTTAAATGGCGTGCTGATCAGTTTTGAAGCACGACTAACCGGTACTGTACGTGGAGAGGATGACAGCAGGGACCCGCCAAGGTCATGGCAGTACGCAAGCAAGTGCCTCCTATTTCAAGTTAATAAAAATGGCTCCTCCTAGTGGATTTCTGACATCTGGGTCCCATGCCATTGTCAACATTGTCAATAAACGAGAGAATTGCACAATGAGCGGCTGACACCAGGGACCCAGCAGCTCACCCAGTTATTTTTGTTTTGGGTTAATTTGATAAATGCCACTCCAAATCTGGTGTATCCGAGAAATGCCACTACAATTTCCAATCTTTGAAAAATGCCATTTCATGCCATTTCTAGTGGCATTTTTCGAAGTCTGGAGTGGCATTTTTCAAAGTTTGCAAACTGCAGTGGCGTTTTTCAAAGTTTGCAAAAATTGTAGTGGCATTTTTCAAAGTTTGGAAATTGCAGTGGCATTTTTATGAATCGCCATAATTGGAGTGGCATTTATCTAATTTGTTTTGAGACGGAAGTAGGGTGTCAACTGGGCTGTGCGGGACACTCTGGCCTGTCTAGACAGCCTTTTCTTTTATGTTTACCACAAACCAGCCCAGTAGTTTTTTTCTCTTTCTGAAAATGGCTAGCCCAGTTCTTTTGTGATTTGTCAAGTAAGTCGCTTTATCAGGCCTGTTGGGCTGCAAATCTTTCAAGACGAGGAGAGCTTCATTCGGCTGGCCGAGAAAATGGCCTATCAGTAATGAGAAAATGGGATGTACATTTTTAAAACACATCAAACCGGCAATTATTTTCAAATATCTTTTTTTCGTTTCGAGATTTTAAATTGCATTGATTTTTATGCGTGGACAATTTATTGGATTTTATATTGATATACATTTATTTTTTAAATCAGTCTGAATGTGACTCGAAATTTCAGGATTAAAAACAGTTCAGACCGCACCGACATATGCAAAAATTCGTATAATTTTTTAACTGTGGCCACAATATGGGCTGTAATGCTAACATAAAGAATATGGGCTCCAAAAAAACCCGTAAGAATTAGCAAATAGGCTGTAAATTATTTGAAATAATGGCAGATGCGATGTATGTTATTTTCCACTGATTTGAGGCTTTCCACAGATGGCTTGTATACTGTTGGATGTCCATCCAATGGCCGTCGTGCTTCTTCAATCTCTGTTCTTCCTGCTCCAGCCGCTCAAACAAGCGCCGGCGGGACTGCCTGCTCCCTCCTCCCCGCGGCCGGCTGTGCTGCCGCGCAGGCCTCACGGCCCCATCGTACTCCCATCGCTGGCCTAGCCATCCCTATACTCACCCACACCTGCTGTTATTCTCCGGCGACGGCAGACGAACCAGTAAACCCTCATACAGTCATACTCCCCTCCGCGTCGGAAACAAAAACAATGGCCGAGTCTTCCTTGCCTCCGTGTCATTCCCTTCCTAGGCCTCGCCGTCATCCACCGCCCTGGTGCTCTCGGCGTGGCGTGGTCAGCGTGGTCAACGACCGACATGCATCTGAAGTGGACTGTACGTGGAGAGGCTGACAGCTGGGTCCACGGCCGCACGCAAGAAAATGCCTCCATATTACACGCAAAATAATGATTTCCTCCACCAGACATCTAGGACCCACCGAAACGGCCTCTGTATTTCACGAAAAAAACGTTACCGCCGCTGACAGCTCGGACCCACCAGCTATATCTTCGCACGCAAGGAAGTTCCTCCTTATTACGCACAAAAAAATGAATACTCCCCCTGCTAGCTGGGACCCAGTATAGTGGGCCTACGAAGTTGACAGGGACGAAGGGCTTTGTCAACTTAGTCAATATGCACGATTCTAGCTCGACTGACCGTACGATGTCCATCCAACGGCCGTAGTGCTTCTTCAACCTCTGGTCTTCTTGCTCCAGCCGCCGAAAGCAGCGCCGGTCGTGACGCCTGCTCCTGCCTCCCGTGGCCGGCTGTGCTTTCGCGGAGGCCTCACTGCCCCCATACTACTCCCACCGCTGGCCAGGCCATCCCTCCACTCCACTCACCCACACCCCCTGTTATTCTGCGGCGACGGCAGCGCAGCCGAACTAGTGAACCCTCGTACTCCTCTCCGCGTGGGCATCCACTGCCGCGTCTTCCCTGGCTCTGCGTCGTCCCCTTCCCAGGCCTCCTCGTCGTCCACCGCCGTGGTGCTGTCGGCGCGGCGTGGTCAATGTGGTCAACGACCGAATTCCATCGGAAGAATACTGTACGTGGAGAGGCTGATAGCTGGGTCCATGGCAGCCGCAAGGAAGTGCCTCCATATTATGCGGAAAATAATTATTCCTCCACCTGACAGCAGGGACCCACCGGATGCCCACCAGTATATCGCGAAAAAAACCTTTGCCCCTGACTGCTGGGACCCACCCGACGGGCCACTGTATTTCGCGAAAAAAATGTTCCCCCTACTGTCAGCTCGGACCCACCAGAAGTGACTCCTTATTACGAACAAAAAAATGAATACCCCCTGCTAGCTGGGACCCACCTTGGTGGGAGGCTGACTTGTGGGCCTACTAAGTTGAGGGGGATGAAGGTCTTTGTCAACTTAGTCAATATGCACGATTCTAGCTCCAGTGACCGTACTATGTCCATCCAACGGCCGTAGTGCTTCTTCAACCTCTGGTCTTCTTGCTCCAGCCGCCCAAACCAGCGCCGGTCGTGCCTCGTGCTCCTGCCTCCCGTGGCCGGCAGCGATGCAGCGGAGGCCTCACCGCCCCTACTACTCCCACCGCTGGCCAGGCCATCCCTCTACTCACCCACACCCCCTGTTATTCTGCGGCGACGTCAGCCTCACACCGCAACAAACCAGTGAACCCTCGTACTCCTCTATGCGTGGGAATACACTACCGCGTCTTCCCCGGCTCCGCGTCGCCGCCTTCCTAGGCCTCGCCGTCGTCCACTGCCCTGGTGCTCTCGGCGCGGCGTGGTCAACATGGTTAAGGAACGGCTTCCATCGGACGTGGACTGTACGTGGAGAGGCTGACAGCTGGGTCCACGGCCGCAGCAAGGAAGTGCCTCCTTATTACGTGCAAAATAATTATTCCACCACCTGACAGCGGGGACCCACCGGACGGGCCACCGTATTTCGCAAAAAAACGTTTGCCCCTGACTGCTGGGACCCACCAGCTACATCTTCGCACGCAAGGAAGTGCCTGACAGTCAGGACGCACCTAGTCGAAGCGCACGTAGCGTTGTCATTCTAGTCGCGAACGTGTACGTACATATATACTGGTGGATGTAGAGGCGCACACGTGTCGTAGTAGAGGCACGCATGTAGCATGTACACGTACGTACAGTGGCCAGGGTGCAAGAAAGAAAATACGGCCACGTATGTGTACATACGGGCGGGTCTCGAACGCCTACTCGTGCATACGTACGGCCATGGCTCGTGTACATGGTTGGGTCGGAACGGAGAAACAGCGTCGTCGTCGTGTTCATGGGGGGGCAACGGAATGCGTCGTGTTCATCGGGAGGGCTTGGACGGAACAGGCAATGGAAATGAGGCCTGGCGTACCGCAGAACGAAGGAAACGGCCTTGTGTTCGACCGGCCACGTTTGAAACGGGGTCCTGTTGATCGGGAGGGGTCTAGCGTACCGCAAAACGGAGGAAACGGACCTCCTACGATCGAAATGGGGGTCCTGTTCATCGGGAGGGGTGTGGCGTACCGCAAAACGGAGGAAACGGACTTGTGTTGGAGCGCTACGGTCGAAACGGGGTTCCTGTTCATCGGGAGGGGTGTGGCGTACCGCAAAACGGGACTCCACGGGATACTGTTCATCTCCACCGTCGACCCCCTCCAGCCTCCATGAGCTACATGTCATCCACCGTTGACCTCCTCCAACCTCCACCTATGAATGTTCATCCACGGGCTCATGTATATCCAGCCTCCACCGCGTGCTACTCCACCGGCTACTGTTCAACCAGCCCTCTCCACGGGCTCCTGTTCAACCACCCCTCCATGGGCTACTGTTCATCCTGCCCTCCACCATCTACTGTTCATCCTGCCCTCCACGAGGTCCTGTTCATCCATCCCCAACCGGATCGATCGATCGGGGTCCTGTTCATCCAGAGGCAAC